>NC_091950.1:61250917-61530917 GCF_031021105.1 Erythrolamprus reginae
CAACATAGCCTTTTAAAATTTAATTGTATCACTTGATTATGCAGTAGAACCATTAACATGCATACATCACTAGAAATTATTGATGCTTTGGTTGTGATTGTTTACTGTAGATCAGATTGCATGCTACTTTGTTACTTTGCATGTTTGTTAATAGTATCTGAAGAATGAAATTCTGTTGCAGTTATATATTAAGGGAATATCAATTGCTCATATAGAAGACCAAGGCTCTTTTTAATTATACTATTTCTGACTTGTTCAATTGTGTGCCAAGGGTTGTTGTTTCTTAAAATATCATTCCTGTTTGGTAGAAGAAATATTAATAAATGTTGCTTTTATTTGCTTGGCCAATTAGCTTCCGGAAAACAAATAAGCAACACAAGGATGGGAGGGGTTCATTGAAATTTAGGGTATGTTGCATCTTTTTTTGTAGAATTCTTTTGCCAGTTTTTAGAAGTCAGGAGTCCAGATTCAAAAATATCTTTGTTTTCCATAGCATTTTCAAAACCAGGTTGTCTGAACTGCTGGAATTCAATGGCTTAAACTCTAATTATTTCTTGTATTTTAATATTTTTAAATAAGTGATACATTATCTTTATTAAGGGCTAATCTTGTTTCATAGTTTATATAGTTTATATGCATTTAATATGTCAACTCTAAGGCTGACCTGACCAGAGACATATTGGAATTTTGCTTGCTGTTGATTTAGTACATGGAACTCTAGACATATTTGTGCTTTGGAGGTGCTCTTTAGTCTAAATTTATATTATATGTAAATCAAGAATTTGCTGAGTTTTTTTAATGAATATTTTAAATTGGCTAAAATCCCAAGACTATAGGGCCATGATGGTGAAACTATGGCATGTGTGCCACGAAGTGCCACATGGAGCCATGTCAGTGGGCATATGAGCTGAGCACATGTGCATGTTGGCCAGCTGATTTTTAGGCCTTCTGGACCCACTGGGAGTTGGAAAACAGCCTGTTTTCAGCCTCTGGAGGAAGTGGTGAGAAAGACCATTTTTGCCCTCCCCAGGCACCTAGAAAGCCTCTCGAGCTTGGGGAGGGCAAAATAACAGGCCTTCCAGTTCAACTGAAAGTCAGCAAACAGAACATTTCCAGCCTCTGGAGGAACTCTGGAGGGGTGGGGGAGGTTATTTTCATCCTCCCCAGGCTCCTAGAAAGGCTCTGAAGCTTGTGGAGAGCAAAAAAAATGGGCTGGAAGCAGAGGGGTCATGCATGCATGTATAGGGGTGGAATTATGGGTGTCGGCAACCCCCCCTGCATGCCAACACTTTGGCATGTGAACACTTTGGCATGAGAACCAAAAAAGGTTTGCCATCACTGCTATCAGAGATTTTCTGCATTTTGGAGTTGGCTTGGTCTAATATTTTTAGGTTCTTTGTGTCCTCTGAGCCTGTTTTAGTTCCTTGTGGACATTTCCCAGTTAAAATTGAGCTTGTCAGAATATTGTGATATTTAAGACTTTCCATCATGTCTTTTGACTATCAATTGATTTCCATGGATATATTCTGTTTGTCTTACATAATGGTTTTCATTGTTTGTTATTAATGCCTCCTGTTTTGTCTTCTCTAGATTTTGAGCCTTTGGCTTTGCATAGCATGCTATGGATAGATTATGCTGGTTTATGGTTTACCATGATGCCAATGGCTTGTAGTAACCTATTTGTAATTTCTGATGTGTTTTTGATATAGGCCAAAATTAGCTTTCTTACTGGGAAACTGCAGGAAAAGTTTTGTATCTCTGTGAAAGGAGATCACATGTTACATGTGCTTTAAATCATGTGATAATCATGTGATAATCAAAAGTGCATGCAAATACAGCCATTTTGCATTATTTAGATCTAAATTTCACCATATGGGAACTAACCAGATAGTTTAAAACTATACTAATGATAATAGTTCTTCAGAAACCAATAATTTATTTGAAAATTTACCCTCAATTAACATGCAGCACGATATCCATTTTTAGAAAGCTCTCCTCAGTCCCAAAGGGCTTACTCCAATTTTGTGCACACAAGTTTTAACACAACAATGGGCAATTCTAATATAATAGATCAGAATTTTTTATTGACCAAATGTGATTGGATACACAAGGAATCTTTCTTTCTTTCTTTCTTTCTTTCTTTCTTTCTTTTTTCTGCCGCTCCTCTCCGAGGACTGGTGCATAAAAGAAGTTATAAGCTGCTCTTTTTGTATTTTCTCATGTTTTTATTTTAACCAGGTGAAGTGTGACTTTGTGATCTTCTCTAATGCTTTGTCCTTTATTATTACTATCTCTTTATTATTACTGGATTTTTCTAAATCAATTATCCACACTTTCTTCTTTTTTAACCACAGTTCAATCTGGTGTGTTATGAGCCAGTTAACGATAATAAAGTACAACAGTGAGGCCTAATCCTCAGAACTCTTATATTTTCAATAATGTACCACACACTATGAATTTGGGGATTAAATGCAAAAACAAAAGATGATAAAATAACTCACTACAATCCACTGTAAGATGACAACTAAATTATAGAACTCGGTACCCTGAATGGCCCATAACATTTAAAATAAACATTAAAGTAAGTAACAATATTTTTTGCATAAAAATTATCCTTACGGCAGGTTTACAAAAGTCAATTAAGAAAGAAACATTTTACATATTGCTGTATCAGACTCCAGGCATAATTCTTTTGGCAGTTGACTCTACATAACTTGTGTTGGATGGGAGGGAAGCAATGAACTGTGATTTGGTTATTTTAGCACACAAAGATATCAGTGTACTCTGGGTTGAACTCACATTTTTGTTGCATTCACAGTTTGGTTGCTCTGGTAGAAATTACATTCAGATCTTCAAATAACTTGGTGTGCATAAGGCCTGAAGATTTAATCCTTGTGATTCGAATGGTATTTTTTGTGGTATGGGTATTTTCAAAAAGAGAGACCAGTCATCATTCACTTGTAATAACTCCTCCTAAATTAATATATAGACTTGCTATTTAAGTAAATATGGCTATGGTTATGGATATGGTTAGGAGCAGTGAGGAGCTACCAAACTTTTTACTACCACATTGTAGGTGTGGCTTATGCAGGACACCCTACATTTTCTTTCAACTTCTTTCAGTGCAAATTGGGGGCTACCACATTGCTTCCCCACCCCCATCCAGGCAGCAGCCCACCCCTGGTTAGGAGTCCAAAGTAGATCCATAAAACTCAGAGCCCTGGTTTCCACTGAAAATGAATTGATGGCTGTTTTTGTATGTCCTTGTGGATAAAGTGTATGTAGTTTTTATTTTAATCCTCATGGTGATATTGCCTTATCTATCACAAACCATTAGAACTTTCAAATAATTTCTACCTGCCTTTTGCCTTTGCAACTGGTGAAATTACAAAGTGAGGCTTGGACAGAGTTGTCATCTGAATAGCATAGGACACTATTCACTTACTAGATATAATTATGGATTGCTGAAATTATAGTTATTTAAATAAATCAACACCAAACATATTGGGAAGGTGAAGTGACAGTAAGGTTGAAGTAAAGGAGAATAAAACTCCAAACCAATGAAGGAGAAACAAGATCAGAAGTATTTTGACTATTTTCTGTGATATTTTTGCTTCTGCATATGCACAGAAGCAAAAAAAACAGTGAAAATCAATGAAATTTCACAAGCACAAGTGATTTTTCAGCTATTTTCGCAGGTATTTTTGCTTCTGCGCATGCACAGAAGCAAAAAACAGCAATTTTTTATTTATTTATTTATTTATTTATTTATTTATTTTTTAGATTTGTATACCGCCCCTCTCTGCAGACTCGGGGCGGCTCACAACAAAGTGAGAACAATTTACAACAAATCTAAATTATTATTATATTTTAAAAACCCCATTTTCTAAACAAACATACATACAGACATACCATTCATAAATTGTAAATGCCCGGGGGAGATGACTCAGTTCCCCCATGCCTGACGCCAAAGCTGGGTCTTAAGGAGCTTACGAAAGGCAAGGAGAGTGGGGGCAATTCTAATCTCCGGGGGGAATTGGTTCCAGAGGGCCGGGGCCGCCACAGAGAAGGCTCTTCCTCTGGGGCCCGCCAACCGACATTGTTTAGTTGACGGGACCCGGAGAAGGCCCACTCTGTGGGACCTAACTGGTCGCTGGGATTCGTGCGGCAGCAGGCGGTCTCGGAGATATTCTGGTCCAGTTCCAATTTTGCTGGAAATCTGTCAGTCGTGCCGTTCCTCGGCCATTTCAACTACCTAGATGGAGTCTCCCTATTTGAGGGAAGGGGCGTGTGACTCTTCTTCCTCCCTTTACTTTGAATCATGATTTACATTATGACTTTTGAGAGGGAAGCAGAGATTTGGGATAATATGTAAAAAAAATTTTTTCAGGAGCTGATGCTTATGGGTGTTTTTTTTCTTTAATTACTCCATGTGCACCCTTTCTCCTACCCACACAGAAAGAACTGTCACTAAGTTTCTAAGTAGAAATCATCAGAAGGGTAGCACACTTAAGTATAATTCTCATGAATTTTAAACCCTTATATTAAAATGTTGCATATGGACCAGTAATGGATTTCACTTACTTTTGCTACTGTTTGGAAGCATGGGGTGCTTCTGAACATACACAGGTGTTTGTGATGATATTCGGGTAGGTGGGTGCCACTACCAATTCACCCAAACTTGGGCAAACTGGTAGCAACCCACCATTGATATAGACCCTAGGACACCTGTTTCTTCAAATCCTATTTTCCAATTCCCAGGGCTATCACTGTATCTCTAAGTATGGAATCTGTTGACCTCTTTCTGTTCTTCTAAGAGGAAATTTGTTACAATCTGTGAAGGAATTAAATTGTTTGGCATAGCATTCTGTGTCTCAAACATATACCTCACTTTTTATGTCCTGCTCCCTGGCAACGGAGAGCTTTATGGAGGTAAAGAAACCTTTCTATCTTTGTGTACAATTCAGTTTCCTCTATTGCTTTCTCTCTCCTAGGATCTAATTGGCTAGGAATCTCTTATGGGCACTTCAGGGTCAGTAAATTTTCAGTTCTGAAAAATCTACTTGTGAGCAGTAGCTGGCAAATCAGGACTTAACTGTTCCAAATCTGATGAAATGACCTCAAGCCATATGTCTTCATAATCTGCTTCTTTTTCTGTTTTCCAGATATTTTGTGGCCTGTGAACTTGCTTGAAATAGTCAGTATTTTTCACTTTACAATTAACAGTTAGCTGTTGCTAAACTGTTCACTTTTGTCCTGGCAAATAATGGAGAATTCAGTTCTGGAGAATAGCCACAGAGTTAAACTAGTGCAGAATGTAGATTATATTCTACCACTGATTATGCTTTATGCTTTCACACAGTTTCGTATATATGTTGTTTTATTTGTAATTTGCTCATTGTTTTTGAGGTTTTTGAAGTTGCTGGGTTGTTGTTTTTTCAACAGTTGTAGATAGCTGGGTTGTTTGTTTTTCAACAGTTGTAGATAGCTGTATCAATTTCCATGTAGGCTTAGCAAAGAAAGCCTGGGAAATGAGTCTCCTATCGGTCTACAGGAATGCTGATTTACTACCATCTTATTGGATGAAACCTACTAGACTGCAGTCTCTGCAAGTGATGCAATATGCTAAGAGCACAGCAAGACATGAAAAATGCCCTGGTTAACCACTAGGAGAAGGGAAACTCTGACTGCAAACCTCCACAGCCTTGTGGCTATATCCATCATTGGCCTTTGCCATTCCATTGGAATATTTCAGAGACATGGAGAGGGGAGATCTGCTGCTTGGGCATCAATCTATCCTCTATACTAACCTACCCATGTTTCATGCTCTGGGGAATACCATGTCTTACGAGACTGAAGGATGCAATGCAAATGCAAATCATATACTTAGGAGCCACAGAAGGAAACAACCAATGATTTAATAGCCAGCCACCAATACCCTACATAACAACAGAAAGCTACACACAACCATCTTCACAATCAGCCATCCAGTCAACTGTTTATGCAATTGTTGGCCATTCTTTAGACCAGCATTTTCAGTGCCCCTGTCTCCAACATCATCTCCTCCAGAACTGCCACAGTCATCCCGGTGTCATCGTTTATAGCAGGATTCCTCAATTTTTTAAACAGGGGGCCAATTCATGGTTCCTCACACAGTTGGGGGGCCAGACTGGCTAAATGGACATGGCTAGGTGGTCGTGTGACTGGGTGGGCATGGCCAATTTAGCAGTCCATTTTGCCTTTGTCTTTCCTAAGCTGTACTTGCTGAAATGAAGTGCATCTATTTTTTTAATCAGACCGACTCAGATTGGATTCTTTCTATAATTAATTTACTCCCATTCCTTTTGAAACACCCTAATCTTTCATATTTGCCTGTTTATTTTGTGAATTTTGTGTGGTAGATTTAATGAGAAATAACTAGTTTAAAGTCTTAAAGGGTGTGTCATGCCAGAGACTCCCCAGTTCTAGTCTAATAGTTAGACTATCCAATGCAATATGCAAGCTGTATGTATTGAGTAATGGACAATTCATAAGAAAAACAACTGAATATATTAATTGCAATATTTGATTGTTTGCAATCATTTAAGATCTGTTTCCAATCTTTTATCCTTCAGAAAAAGTCCTTAATTATGCTGGTTAGCATGTGGTCCTGAAGAAGTAGTTGCTGGCATGGAGGTGATTGGTACACTAACAGAGAAGATACCCCGTGTCTCCTCTCTGAATCCTTGTTTTTTTAACTTGTTTTAATTTTTGAAATTTTAGTCAATTTTTATATTTATAATTGTAGAGTATTTTTTTTATCTTGAGTCTGCTTCCTTCTGCTGCTGGTTCACTGAGGGACATGTTGTGTGGGTGTGCATGCTTTGCACACATGTATGCACAGTTCTTTTTAAAAAAGAAGATGGTGGTACCTGTTCTGTCTGGGTTTTCCCAGACCTCAACACCAACTGAAAAAACAGCCAGACACTCTGGTAAAGCCAAAAGTATTTTATAGCTGGAAAAAATAAGCACAAAGGAAAACCTGTCTTCACAACAGACAGGCTATAATACGTTACAGCAGGGTCCTGATGTCCAGTCAATACCACAAGCTTCTTGCTGGCACCCCCCCCCCAAGGTTTCAATAGTCCAAGGCACAAACCAGGATTGTAAGCCACCAAAGTTCACAGACAGGTCTCACGAATCTCCAAGATAAAACTCCACAAGCCAGGAAGGGTGGGTCCGCCTTTTATCCTTTCCCAAGAGCACCACACCCAAACCCAGCTGTGACCTCTAATGCTGGAAATACTTAGCCAATTGAGTCCGTCTCTGATTAGCTCTCCTTTGTCGCATATCTATGATGTCTTGAGCATTTTCCCCTAAGGAATCCAGGCTGCTTGCTGGGGAGAGCTCCCCCTGGTGGGACTCTGGCTGTCCTTCTTCTTCAGCCTGGGATTCCTCTTCCTCGTCAGTCTGCACCTCCTGTTCCTCAGCCTCTCCCTCTGAGCTGGAAACCGACAGAAGGTCAGCCATTCCCGGAGGGGTCCCAGACTGAACCACAACAGGTACCTATGGTGTCACTGAGAGAACTGGCTCAAGAACATGGCAGGCCGGGGTTGCTGCCAGTTCCAGTGACCCAGGCCACCAAGTTACTACCGATTCCATAGAACCAGTCCAAAACAGAAGAAATCCTCCTCTGGCATAAGCATTCACTGCCCCGTCCCTGACGTATGACTATTTGTTATTTGGATAATTGAATAATCTTGAAGAAATATGAACAAACACATTCAATGCAAATCACGTGATGTAGATTTCTACATTGTTTTATAAGTAACACACTTTCATTATAGAGATATCAAAACACTAGTCAAGCTTCTTTTGATAACAATGCAATCTGAGTCAAAACACAATTAAGCAATTATATTTCTAACTCAGAGATTAAACTGTATGAAGAGTTTTGTCCCTCCAGAATAAAGTTTATTGTAACATTTGTTATTTAATTGTCAACAATTTGCAAAACACTTAACATCCAAAACTGCTCATGAATATTGTGCCAGAAAAAGACAGCACCATCTATCAAACAATATATTAGTGAGATACACCATTGTCCACAACGACATTTTACAATTCATAAATTTATTCAAAAGATTTTCATTGTGTTTTATTAAAGTGAAGTCAGATAGATAGTCTCAACTGAAAAGAAAATGAAAAGAACATTAACTGAACTGTTACTTATAATTGACAGGCACGGGATTTGAAAGAACATAAATGGCAATAAGAAAATATATCTTATGTTAATTATTGGTTGGTGAGTGCTGGAGTGGAACAGTTATACTTTAAAAAAAATATATTCTATTTGAAATAATTTCTCCCTTAGGTTAATTAAAAATAGAGAAAGTTCTTTGTTCTCCTATAAGCTCCACAATAAAGACAAAAATTACATGATTTGGAAATACTGTATATATCAAATTTTATGTTGTAAAACTGGAACTTTTTTAGCAATTAATAACCTCAAAGTTGAATGACATGCTACAATCTTATTTTATAGTAATTGACAATGGTTTTTTTTAAATCTCTAAAGCAGCGTTTCCCAACCAGTGTGCCGCAGCACACTAGTGTGCTGCGAGACAACGTCAGGTGTGCCACGGCGAGAGGCAGCGGAGGAGAGTGGGTGGATCGGGCGGGCAATGGGGCAGGGTGGAGAAGCCAGGGGCGCGTTTGGCCGGAGGCACCTACTGCCGCACCTCCCTGCCCCTGCCTCCCCACGGTGCCTCCAGCCAAACGCGCCCCTGGCTTCTCCGCCCTGCCCCATTGCCCGCCCGATCCGCCCACTCTCCTCCGTCGCCGCCTCCTGCCTTGGGGCGAGCAATCCGGGAGTCCGGGACTGTGTGGCTTTGCGCCATGAAGAGAAAATGGCCGACTTTTCCCTGCTGCCATTTTCTCTTCATGGCGCAAAGCCACACAGTCCCGGACTCCCGGATCGCTCGCTTCTCCGGTCAGCAAAGCCATCTGCCCAGGAAAGCGCTGCACTGGCCGGAGAAGCGAGCGATCCGGGAGTCCGGGACTGTGTGGCTTTGCGCCATGAAGAGAAAACGACCGACTTTTCCCTGCTGCCGTTTTCTCTTCATGGCGCAAAGCCACACAGTTCCGGACTCCCGGATCGCTCGCTTCTCCGGTCAGCAAAGCCATCTGCCCAGGAAAGCGCCGCGCTGGCCGGAGAAGTGAGCGATCCGGGAGTCCGGGACTGTGTGGCTTTCGGCCGGGCTAACGGGAGGCGGTGTGAGGCCGGGCGCTGGGGACGTCTGGGAGGGCGAGGAGGCTGATGGCTGCTGCGCACTCCACTCTCTCTCTGGCTCTCTCTCGCTCTTTCTTTTACTCTCTGTTGCTGGCGTGGTGAACAAGAGAGAAAGAGAGAGAGAGAAAAAGGAGGGGAGAGAGAATGAGAGAAAGAAAGCAAGAGAAAGAGAGGGAAAGAAAGCAAGAGAGAGAGAGAAAGAAAGGGGGGAAGGAGGGAGAGGGAAAGACATAGAGGGAGGGAAGGAGGGAGAGAGAAAGAGAGCAAAAAAGAGAGGAAGAAAGAAAGAAAGAGGGATGGAGAGAAAGAAGGGAAGGAAGGAAGAGAGAGAAAGAGGAGGGAGAAATAGAGTGAAATGGAGGAAGAGATATTTTTTTTGTCCAAACTTTTCTTTAGCCCCACCGCCCCCCCTTCAGTGTTCCCCAGAATTTTGAAAATATGAATAATGTGCCGCGGCTCAAAAAAGGTTGGGAAACACTGCTCTAAAGCACTTTTAATTTAATGAAATCAAAGCCAGGCTCACATTTCAAGAGTTTTGATATAAACCAAAATAAAATATTTGGTTTTGTTCTGTCAATTCCTGAAATGATTCTAGCTGAAGCCATCTTTTTCTCTGCTTTATTTCTTAGTTGCCATGTTTAAAGGTGGGGGAGGAGGACTTATGGAATATAGAACATTGTGCCAAAGTGCCAAATATAACAGCAATAAGGCTCATGAGAACCAAGGTCAACTCAATGTGTCCTAGCAAAAGCAAAAACTAACATGACCTGTGACACAAGGGGAGTGGCCCAGTATCTATTCTTTAATAATACTAAAGCGCAGGAATTATTCACAGTTGGTTTTACATTTGATCATGCCGATATGGGAGCATTAGTTGGAACCATGACACTGACCATGAAACAGAACCTCCCAGATCAAGTGATATACAGTAGCTTCAAGTCTTGTGTTTCGAGCTCAGTTTGCATCTTGTGATCAGAATTGTTCCTTCTAACTTTTTCCCATACGAGAATAATACTAATTCATATAACTAAAAATTACTCTGATGTGATTAGTTTAGATTTCACAGGCCGATGTAAATATAAAATGTTGAGAGGAAACAAACTGTGAAATACATGAATAGATAAAGGAAAACTATTTACGACACTATCTCTGTCAGCTTTCCTGATACCTTATTCCATTCTCAAACATTTGTATGGGAATGTCAGTATGTATGTTCATGTGTATGAAGTTGTGCTTTATTTTGTTAACAGCTAATGCAAAGTTTGCCATTATGCTCAGCATAAAACCATTGCTAAGGTGCTGTGTAAACCTCTAATACAATTTTAGTTTAGTTAGTTAGATGAATGTTGCTGTTTATGTACAATCTGCCCATGCTTTCATCTTCATAACCAGTTGAAAACACAAAGATCCTGAGTTGATTTACCTGGTTTGCTGAGCTTTGGTAGAAAAATATTTGCAAGTTATAAAAGCCCCCAAGCCTGAAATAGCCTAAAAACCCAAATTCACTTCTGTGTGTATCTATTCACAATATTTTCTTTGTCAATAGTCCTTGATACCAAACAGAATCCAAATGCACACAGGCCACAAGAAGTGAATGAATGAAATCACAAATCAGGTCAGCTTCTGTTGAAAAGCCCTATTGGTGAATACATTCATTTAGCACTTGTACAACTTTCCAACTGTTCCTTACCAACAGTGAGCCTCCTGCTTATACTTTGGGTTGCCAATTATTTTCTTTTATTATACTTGAGGCATGCTTTAAATTTTATCTATTGATTTCATCTTCTTTATAATTGGATGTAGTGATTGGAATACTTTCAATATTACTTTGTCATGTTTTTTTAATTAAATCTGAAAAGTGGTTCTAAAGAATCCACTGAAATTTCAGAGAGTAATAAAAGTAAGAGTGGGAAGGAGATTTCATGGTATTGGCACTCCTATAAACTTTAATAAAACTCTTCCCAATTCATAGCTGTCTTTATGTGTAAGCATAAGAACTATTATTTTTTTAAGATTGCCATATGAGTGACATGCCTGGATATTCCAACTTTAATGAAATTAACTTTCCAAGGCCTTTTTTTATCAGTCATTCATCCAACCAACCAAATACATATCTGGTTTATCTCTCTAGTATTTTCCTCAAAATAAAAATCACATTGACATATATATTCACTTTTAACTGAAGGGGAGAAAACAAAGTGTCTATGTATATGTGCATGTATATTTGTGTGTATGTGTGTGTGTGCATGTTGAGGCTATATGTGGGAGATTTTCTAAATGTAAATGAGGTCTGGCTGATACTATCTCTCTCATTTTCAGAGCCCGAGGAGGTGATTTTAGCATGTTTCAACATTCTTTTATTGTTAATCAACAAACATCTTGTATTGCTTTTCAGGATGAAAAGTATAATGTGTACTAAATCTCTTATGGATTTCATATAAACTGCCATCCAACTATGCGTTTCAGGATTAACTAATACAGCTTAACATATTGGATTCATTGCAATATACTTCAATGTGCATAAAGAGGATATTCAGAGGAAATATGCACACCCTGCATGCCAAAAAGAAATTGGTTTCTTCAGACTGTACACTTGTGGACTGTTTGAATGGAAAAATGATTATTGGATGGGAAAAATGTATCCTCTGCTCTTGAAGACCTGCTCTTCAAGCTTTGACCTTTAAATTCAAATGTACGGCATTTACGTATTCTTTAATAGCTGAAAGATTGCAAAATGTACATTGCTAGAGCTGCTTGCTAATACTTTTGCTGTTTTCAGAGTGCACGTTAAATTAAATTGCGTCTATTAGCTAACTGATTGTTATCTGATGCAACTATTCTAAGAAGAAAGCCTTGTTTTCCATCTATATAACAGTAGACAATGAACAGTGCATGAACTGTAACTTTTGGAATGAAATGCCTCTTCCTAGATGATGAGTTATGTTGAGTTCCAATACTGAAGAGGTAGGTGGAGTGACTTCAGCTGTTCATTAGGCTACAGGGAGTAACTACCAGCAGCCATATACAAAAGGCAGGGGGGTTAAATAGGGAGTCAATCTTGCAGGGAACCAATCAGAATTTTCCTACTTTACTTCCCTGTCAGACCCAACTTCTTCAGGACATAACAAGTTAATTAATAAATATTTCATTATGCTCAATTAAAATAGTCTAAAATTTTGCCCCTCATTTAAACTGTGTATTTGCAGTTCGTATTGTGGTCTCAACACATATAGATGACTTTTCAGTTGGGGAGCATCAATTAACAACAAAAAATACTTCTGTTGAAGTTGAACAAAACTATGTATGTATATATGTATGTATGTATGTATGTATGTACGTATGTACATGAATATATGTGTAGTTTAGTAGAACAGCCTGCCTTATTTAATCATGGATGTTCCATTACTAGAGGTCTCCAGACAAAGATTGAGTTGTCATTTATGTGGAACTGATTCCTGCTGTGGACAGAATTTGGATAAAAATATCCTCATGGTCCTTACATACTTATGGTTCTATGCTTCTAAGTAGGCAGGGAGATACTATATATTGGAATATAAGATGCACATTTTTACTCCCCAAAACAGGATGAAAACTTGGGTGAGTCTTATACACCAAATGTAGCCCCACCCAGCTATACCCACCCTTTGGTCTCTGTCTTGCAAATTTACCTCCTTGCAGCAAAAATGCAGCCCAGAGCCTGATTAGCATGAGCAATTCAGTATCAGCCTCCGACACACAGCTGATTCACAAACAGGCAAGCCACCAGCTAGAATTGAAAGTGAAACTAGCTGCAAGGAGTCAAATTGCTCCGAGGTGGACTGCTGACAATGTTGGACTGCTGTAACTGCTAGGAGGTAAGTTAGTAACTATAAATGTGTAAGTGAGTGTGTGTATATATATAGAGAAAGACAGAGGGAGAGAGAGTATAGATACACTAGTTCAGTGATGGCGAACCTATGGCGCACGGAGTCATATCTGCTGGTGCACAAGCCGTTGACCTAGCTTAGCTTCAACATATATGTGTGTGCCAGCCAGCTGATTTTCAGCTAACGCATAGGGTCTAGGAGAGCATTTTCAGCCACCAGAGGGGGTGGGGGAGAACATTTTTGGTCTCCCCAGGCCTCTGGAGCTTGGGGAGGGTGAAAAACAGGTCTACTGGGCCCACCGGGAAATTGGTAATTTCTGGCCCCTGGAGGACATCCAGGTGGGGATGGGAGAAGCCATTTTTGCCCTCCGCAGGATCCAAGAAAGCCTATGGAGCCTGATGAGGGTGAAAAATGGGCCTACTAGGCCTATCAGTAGTCGGAAAATAGGGGGAGGTGGGGTCATGAACACATGAACAGGGGGTAGGAGGCATTGAATTATGGGCCTGGACTTTCGACACCTGAGGAAAAGAAGGTTTGCCATCACTTCACTAGTTCATATGATATAGAGAAGAAACTATAGACTGCAGACAGCAATTTCTCCTGATATCATAACAGAAAAGCCAGATTTCTTTCACATCAAATTAGCATTCTCTTAGAGATAATAAGATAGCCTAGGTTTCTTTTCCTTTGTCTTCCTGCCTGCCTGCCTACTGCCTTCCTTCCTTCCTCCCTCCCTCCCTCCCATCTGTCCTTCATTCATTCATTCATTCATTCATTCATTCAGTCAGTCAATCAGTCAGTCAGTCATTCAGTCATTCTTTTAGACATTTTCAGTCTTTCATGTTTCCTGCCACTAAATGGATAGAACTTACACCACCATTTATTTTAATAATTGTGATCTAAGATTAGACAGCCCCTCAAGAGTATATGAAATCAAACTTCTCATGTAGTAGTAGGATGCTATAATGATATTACACAAAATGGTCAGATTGATCATGAGTCTGAAACATCCAAAAAAAAAATAAGAAACTTCAGTGATTCACACATGGCCTAATTTTACCCTAAGCCTTAGCCAGCTGTTAGATGTGAATAGTGAAGTCAGGTTTTCTGGCAATACTATTTTCCCCTGATTGTTTCAAAACAGAAGGAACAGTGAAAAGGATTAAAACTGCAAATGTAATTCAATATCTGTATGTGTAAAGGGATCCATTTGAGGAGAGGAGTAAAAATATAGCTAACTTTATACATTTGCTGAGAAGGTCTGAACTGAATTCAGCTGGGCATTTTAGCACAAGCCATATCAACCTTTAGAATGATTTAACAGTAGAGTTTGGGGAATTCAGAACCAGACTGAGTTGTGCTAACCAGGGACCCTGAAGAAATCAATTTAAAACTTGCTGGCCTCAATAAAACCTACCTTGGTGCCCCTGGAGTGATCCTCTCTCCTCTTCCTACTCACAGTTGGTGAGGGCTTGCAACTTCTGTGAATTTATATGCAAGTCTGAACCAATACCCCAAGGCCCATCCCATTTCTTAACTTCAAAGAGAAGAGCAAATCAAGGTGACTATCTTTAAGCAAATTGTTCCTCCCCCCTTCTCAAAATAGTGTTTTCACACACACACCACAAAATGATTGCACCTTTCTGTAATTTTGTATTAGATTTATTTTGCTGATTCTGTTCAGCACTCATTTTTCATAGGGCTACTGTCCAGGATACTTGCCTTCCCTAAAGGGAAAGAGGAAGAAAGAGGAGGTAACCAATGTGTGTGGGATTCACAGTCTGTTTTGTGACATGCCCAGCAAATGGTGCATACGAATTTTCACCTTGAGACTTCAGTGCCCTCATTCTAGACAAGCTATTCAGATAGAAACAAACAAGGCTTTTGCCATGAGTAGAATTTCACAAATGAAGAATCTTAACGATTTATTGCCTGTCTAATTAGGCCCTTTAGGAACTTAAATTTGATTCAAGAAAACAGTTTGAGGTCCCTGAATGCTTCCTGCCATTGATTTGATAATTTTTTGTGTGTATGTGCGATGTTGATTTTCTTTTGTTGATTCTGTCAACTGCAGAAAATATTTTCTAAACTACTGGGAAAAATTGGATACTTAAAATGCACTAACCACAGGCAGTGAAATGAAATACTTGGCAATATAAAATATTATGCGGACAGTGGGAGGACAAAATTTATCCAGCCTCACAGAAGAAATCTACAGCATTGTTCTTTGGCATTTCATTCCCAATACTTTGATTCATTGTTCTATTTCTAATCACTCTGTGCGGTCTTCATCTTTACGTTCAAATTAAATGGCAGATTCAAAGTAAACTTCAAAATATTACCAGATCTGATGCAGAATACTATGCATATCAAAATAACAATTTTTTACAATAATGCTTCTTGTTGTCAAATAATGCATTGGGGTTGGGACAATTGTGACTGCGGTTATACTGATGAGGTCTGAGTTGATGACTTGACTAGGAAACAGAATTGTTGTTTGTGATAGATGGAAATGAAACAAATGAATCTGCACAAAGCTATTAGGTATGCTAAAGTTTTAGGGTGTTTCTAGTCTTAGCCATTTAAACCCTCCCTATTCTTGATTTTTGCAGGAATAAAAAAATCATAGGACGAAAGTAAAACTATTAAAATGAAGAAAGACGAAGTAAAACTATTAAAATGATTTAAAATTTCACATATAGAAAAGAGAAAGGTTGTTATTGTCTATCTTTATTTGGCCCTGTGCATGCACATGCACACTCACAAAGTGCGCACACACTCACAAGGCATAGCCATTCAATGTGGGAAGAAGCGAACCAGCAGCAAGGTAAGTTAGAACCCACCCTGATACATCTGTGTGTATGTATGTATATAAGTATATGTACAAGTATATGTAAACTCAATTATTTTCTGTTATGCCCTCACACACACCATTTTGCCCCCAAACTCTCCGATCTGGACCCCAATGGAATTTTAGTGCTAACATTTATTATTTTACTTATTATAAGCTGCAAGCAGACTAATGGCTGGGGAAGGCTGCTCTTACCTGGGAATAAGTCACACTGAACTCTTTGGACCCAGATTTCAGTTAGGTGGACATAGATGACCATGATTAGGGTCCTCTTTTGATATGGGGCCAGATCAGCTTAATCAAGGCCGATGTTTTGG
The DNA here is from genome assembly GCF_031021105.1 of Erythrolamprus reginae. Lineage (NCBI taxonomy): Eukaryota > Metazoa > Chordata > Lepidosauria > Squamata > Dipsadidae > Erythrolamprus > Erythrolamprus reginae. The sequence continues at coordinate 61,267,223 of NC_091950.1, forward strand.
AGTCACCAGCCTGTCCTATAAGCACCGCCTCTGCCAGGCATTCACAATTAATGGTGTGGAAAGAGGCTTTAGGGTGCCATTCGAAGCTTTCACCCAGCTGCCAAGGATGCTCCTTCTTATCCAGCAGCAGGTTCACCATGCTGTTCATGGCTACTGCAGCACCCATTGAGAACAACAAGAACCCATGCAGCTGCCGCACCCTGCCTCTCCACCTTCTCTTCTGGGCCCAGAGCAGCATGCAATTGACAAAACACTCCCTGTCTAGGGGAATGAATAGAGAGGGGCCACACATGCTCCCTGGGTAACGCACACTCCCCATCCCTGGCATTTTGAATACATAATAGAAAGTCACAAAGTTGATACTACATGAAACACAACTATGACTGAATTGAGATGTCCTGCTTCAAATACAATCAAGCCTCCTCCTAAAAGGTAACAGGTCATGAATAGGATGTGTAGCACCCCAGACAATACCATGGATCCTGCTCACGCCATCATTTAGGTGGTATGTCCAGGATATATCTTGCTAGTAGTCTCTGCTCATTTGGGAAACAAAAAGAAAAGGGGGAAAACCTAGAAAGAAAATAAAAGGACCAAAACACCTCCTCACCAGCATTTAACACCCAGATAAGCAGAGATAAAGTACATAAAACAAATATATAAAATGAGAATAAACCCCACCCCCTACTAACACTGGTGATGTTAACTAGTTTGGTTATGAAATGTCTGCAAGAAAATCCCCAAGTTCAGAGAGCACCATGGACCCTACATATATCTTGTTATCCAAATTTATAAATTACAAAATTCAAGACATAAAAAAGTAATGGGGGAGATCTGAACCAAACTTTCCTTGTTAGTAACTTTGCTAAAAGGGTCCTTTAGCCTTGCTAATGGATGAAGCCAAATTCTAATATTTCAGTTTTGTAATTCTGAGGCAGCTGTCAGAAACAGTGACTGAACCTTCTAGAAGAAAAGAACACAGCAGGCTCCACTGAACTGTTCCCCTCTATCATATGGAAGAAGTCTGATTGACCTCCCCATGCCCTATGTTCTTCCTGGGAGGCCTTCTAGGAGCCACAGGTTCTCCCGTTGATAAATGAAGGAGAATGTATTGTAATTCAGCACATCCGGAAAAGTTGCCTTTAGGCAGAAGGAAGCAGTGATTTTCAGTCAGATATTTTGAATTGGGCCCAGAAACTTGTCACTGACATATTTGCATCCGTTCATGTTCCTGAACTTCAAAGGCTGTCCTTAATATTCTGGTTCACATAATCATGTTGGTCTTCTGATACTAGAAATTGAGTTTACATATTTTGATGAAAGTGGTTTCAATTTATATTTTCTTCGTTTTGTTTGTTTGAAGCTATTTATTTTAGAAAGTGTTTCTTTTTCAAACTAGAGAAGAACTATGATACATATAGATTGAATTTATAATTATGAATGTCCCAGTTTAGACACTGTGTATTTTCCTACTGAAAAGAGAAAATGAAAATATCCTAATCTCTGCTTATTTAAACTCTAGCCACCCTAGGAAAATTTCTAATACAGTGCAGAGAAGATAAGCTAATATAAAAAGTTTTGTATACAAATATCTGTCTAATCTGAACCTTTGAAAATACAGCATTCTTAAAAATCAAGCTATTTCTAAAACAGCACTGAATGGATTGCACAGCCCAACTGATGGCAACAACACGCAGCTACTCACATGGAGAAATATTTATATTTTATCATTCTTCCACTTACAATAATTATTTCATCTTCTTGTACAAAAAAAAGGTCCTAATAGGCAACAGGTATGTTTCCGACTATATTGCATCAAGCAATAATAAAGTATGGAGAAGGTATGGGTAGATTGAAGAGGAATTGCAAATTAAGATAATTAATATGATTCTACCAAGGGAATTTTTATTTAATTTCATATTACTAAATGTACAGGCTCTCAAAATAATAATCAACCCCAGGGTATCCCAATGTAATGTCTAGCACCTGACAGAAGCATTTTTCTGAGCATTAAGAGGTACGGGGGACTCTACTCTCAAACTTTTAAGTTTCCCCTTTTTAAGTTTGCATTTTGTTGGATTGTCATTATAGCATGTGTTTTCTCACTTCAGCATACCAAGCAGGAAAAGACACAGAATGATAGCTTCATAAAACAGGAGAAGTGTTAGCAACAGGAAGAACTCATTTTCAACTAATCCCTTTAGAATTCCAAAAAATGGTACAAACAAGTACAAACAGATGAAGATATACACTTGATTCCCTGCAAAAATCTTGAAAGAAACTGTTAGTGTACATTCTATGATCAGAAATCCTATCATATACTGGTTTCTCTTTGTTGCATTAAGATTTATAATTTCATGTAGGTACAGTATTCCTTATCACTATTTGAAAATCAAAACTGCAGTTCCCATCTCCTCCATCTGCTTTTGCTTTATGTTTGGTTCATTTTTTTTTTAAAAAAAACCATTTTATGTTGCCCATGATATTAAAAAAAATTATATCGTGAGCAACATGCAATTCTGTATCCCTAGTTACACTGTTACACTGATATACTGGCCTACTTTAATGTTTATACTTCAGTGATGAAAGTAGATGCTGCATCTTGATTTCTTAAGTTTCTAAGTAAATAAAGTCTTGTTATCATTTTGAAAGATTAAGTAATAGTATTTTATGGAGCTATGGGTCTTGATAATGTATACCATTAGGTCATCATGTCCAACCCTGTTCTAAATAACTTAAATGAGTTTTAAATTATCTCTATGTTGTCTCTTGGGAAGCTCTTTGGCAGCCCTTTTAATGCTCACTTAGAGAAATTGTTTCCTGATATGCAGCCTTCATTTTCCTTTATTAATTTTCTCCTCATGATGCTAGGTAATACCCTGGAGCCACCATAAACTGTTTTTCCTTTTCAATAGCAAGTATACCCTTCATTTTCATTATGACTCAGCTAACCTTTGAGGGGCCAAAGCTAATAGGCCAGGACTTTCATCTATATTACTGAAGGTGACATGTAGCCACAGCCTTGGGCATCTCATCTGAACTGTGCCCTCCTAGGATTAAAATGCATCCTTTGTAGCGTTGGATTTGCTTAATATTTATCCTTCAGTGGCAGTAGGAAGAAAGCTTAGATGATGACTTTAAAACTCTAAATTATCAGATCTTAAAGCACCCTCTTTGGCAAGCCTCCATAAAATAGGCCAGCAGATACAATATTATCTTAGAAACTCACCAATTCTATTTCATGGATATCTTATCAGGTAAAAATTGACTGCCAGCAGTGTTGTGATATCTATGGAAACAACTGCCCTTCAACCCAGTGAAGTAGGACAATTTGCTGTAAGTTACTACATTCATATGTTTTACAAGAATTGCTGAAACTCATCATGAAGACATTGAAACTCTAGGCCTACAGATTATACCTTTAAAAAAAATATAGGAAAGCCTTATCCTATATATTTCTCCTTCTTCTTCTTCTTCTTCTTCTTCTTCTTCTTCTTCTTCTTCTTCTTCTCCTCCTCCTCCTCCTCCTTAATCTTCTTCAAGATTAGACATGTTTAGATCTTAGTGGTCTGACACATGGTAAATTTTACTGTATATTGAAAGTTGTTATAATTCTTAAAAGAGAAGTACTGAGGCTGAGAAAGACAACTCATCTAAAATTGTTCAATTGTTTAACCTAAATCCAAATATACTGTATGCCATAAGAATATATCATTCTTAATTTTAGCAATGTATAAATTCAGATAATACCTAGTGGCTCAACCACTACAATCCACATATTTAAGGATCCTGTAAAAGAGACACTTGGTTGATCATTCACACAGCAATCAGTTGTGCAGGGGGTAAAGCCCATCAGCACCAATTGATTATGTTCCCCTCAAGGCTAATTTTTGTTGGATGTGAGGGGAATGGGCTAGTTGAAACCTCCCTCTTTATGAACTTTAGTGATGATTAATAGTATTATACATGTTTGTTGTGCAGTATAGTTGTTGAATTGTTACATATGTAATTAAAATAATTTATTGTATGGGTCTTAAATTCTTTGGCAGAAGATTTTAAGAAAGAACTTTTAACTGAAAAAGCCAGGGATTAATCTGTTGACTTTACACAGGCTTTGCCTCTAAATTTTGATCTATGCTCCAAACTTTGATGGATAAGCATGAAACTCAAGGCCATCACTGAATTAACTTACTAATGAGCTTCACACAATTACTTCTGTGACACCCTTCATTTGAGAACAAGAGATAATTTGTCTTGGTGTTTATTTATTTAGAAAATTTATACAGCCACCTACTCAGTCACAGTGAAGCTTGTAAAAAGCTTACAAACAATAAAAACATAGTATATACAAAAGATAGAAATAAAAACCAATAACCTCCCCCAACCCATCTACCCATGGTGAAAAAACAGGACGCTAATGGGCTCCAATCATACTTCAGGCTCCCTAGGCCTTACAAAAGAGTGTCAAAGTGGGGCTCTGTCTAATTTCTACAGGTATGATGTTCCAAAGGCAGGGAAGCACCATGGAGAAAGTCTTTCCCAGTCTTGCCAGATGTAACTCCTTAGGGGATGGAACATGCCTCATTCCTTGCCTCACCACTGTAGTGGATCAGATGGATGTGACCAACAAGAGACAGTCCTTCAGATAACCTTGTTCCAAGCCAAGGGTTTTAAAAGTGACAACTAATACCTTGATTTGAACTATCATATTATTCAGAGTATAAGACTCACCTCCCCCCCAAAAGAGGGTGAAGATGTAGCTGCATCTTATAATAATAATAATAATAATAATAATAATAATAATAATAATAACAACAACAACAACAACAACAATAATAATAGTAATAATAATTTATTACATTTGTATGCCTTCCCTCTCCGAAGATTCGGGGCGGCTCACAACAATAATGAACAGTATACAGTAAACAAATCTAATATTTAAAAGAAGAAGAAAATCTAAAAGCCCATTATATAAAACCATACAACACAAAACCATACAACACAACACATACAACATACATAAAACTATATAAACCTGGGGGAAATGTTTCAATTTCCCCATGCCTGGCGGTATAGGTGGGTCTTAAGCAATTTATGAAAGACAAGGAGGGTGGGGGCAGTTCTAATCTCTGGGGGGAGTTGATTCCAGAGGGCCAGGGCCGCCACAGAGAAGGCTCTTCCCCTGGGGCCCGCCAGATGACATTGTTTAGTCGACGGGACCTGGAGAAGGCCAACTCTGTGGCATCTTATCAGCCGCTGGCATATACACCAAATGCAGCCAGTTTTGCTGTCCTAAAGACACCCCCCCTCCCACCTGCAGACAACTCTTGAATACTGGGGAATGGCAAAAATGTCCCTGTTTTTGTGAAAAACTGGTCATTTTTCACCTGTTTTTTTCACAAAAAGGGGTGGGGAAAGCATCTGGGAGCCCGCAGATGCTCTATGTACTGTCTTTTAAAATGTATATATTTCCAATAAAATTTTCTTGTGGTAAGACATAAATGTAATAAGTGCATTTGTTTTTTCCAAGATTGCTATTAATTCAAATTTTTGTTGCTATATAGAGCAATGTTTCATTACACGAATTGGCTGCCAGTTTTTTTCTGCATGCTTCTAAATAAATTTTAATGCAAGCCTCTTTTTAAATGTCAGCTGTCTTTCTTGCTTCTTTGGATTGGAGTCTCTGCTCAGTTCCTGGCATATCTGACTCCAATAGTCACCGTCTATGCTGGAAATATGAAAGCCATAAAAGAGATAAAATCCATTTCAAGTCTGCACCTACTTCCTAATGACATTATTTTTTTTATCCAATAAAGGGTTTTGATAAGATTGAATGCAGACACAGTCATAGCTTATCTTATTTGTAATATATGACTTGGATTGCTGCACTATAATTTTTAAAAAGCTTGATTTTTTTTAAAAAGAAAATCACCTTCATTTCTAGTCAATGCAGCAAAAGGGAAGTTTATGGATGCATGGAGATTTAGTAATATGGAATGACCTACAGTTCTAAAATATCTAAAAGACTGATAGCCAAATACCCCAAACAGAGTAGGTGTATTCTTTATATGGCATGAAGACTGGCATCTTCTTTATATGGTGTTTTCCATTAATGCTGGACCACATTGTGAACCTTTCCTTGCCAAAATAAATGAATTATGGAAACAATTTGCAGATGACGTTCAGGAAATCATCTTATATATTTTGAATGAAATAGCGATATAGTGCCAGGGTTCCAAGTAATACACCCATAGCAAGCAAAAATCCAAGGCAGGTAGATTCCTCAAAGAATAGTGTTACTGGATCTATCATATTGGCAGAGATCTAGTGAAAATCAACTCTGAAGGTTCCCGCAGTTTTCATCTAATTAAAAGTACAAGTTTTTCCCATTCCCCAAACAATTAGTCATATGGTCCAGTCAAGAAGCCATCTAGTTACTGGGTAATATTACTCCTCCTTCTGACCAGGTGTGAAAATGTCCGTGGTTTCCAAGAGAAAGCATTTTGTTTTGGTTACCAAACCCCAGCTATCTTTATTCCTATCCCCCTCTCTATCCTCCAACACTGAACACTGAAGCAACAAAATAGCCTTGGTAAGCTCAGCTTCAGGGTTGACATATAGTTAGGTAAATAGATAGTTGGATAGATAGATGATATATATATATATTAATGTCGAATCACCCTGGTATATTGAAGGAACGTCACAGCTCCTTTTTCCCTCTTAGGCCCAACCCAGGGCCATTTCAAGGCAGTTATTTTATTCATAGCCGACAACTATATTCTGTATGTATCACATGTTTTTTGCTGAAATTTTAAAATTAAGGGAGACTAGGATGGCATCATTTCGGCCTTGTTCTGGCCTCATCAGCTAGCCACACCCTTGCTGGGATTTGATCTGGCAGCTTCTGCCTTGCAAGGCAGAGAATTAACAGCTGAGCCACCAGATCTGATCCTTTCAGCTCTGTACCAGGGAGGGGCTATATGTTTTTTATGTTGGATCACCCTGGTATATTGAAGGAACGTCACAGCTGGGTGTGGCTAGCTGATGAGGTTAGAACAAGGCCGAAATGGTGCCATCCTAGTCTCCCCTAATTTTAAAATTTCAGCAAAAAACATGTGATACATATATATATATGGATGGATAGATGGATGGATGAATAGAGTAGAGTAGAGTAGAGTACACACACACACACACACACACACACACACAAAAGCCTTGTCTAGATGTTTAGGAAGGGCTTTGATGTTTAGGAAGCCTTGTCCTGATATTTAGCCTTGTTTTGGTTATATAAGGCAAAAGCATGTAGTAAATCAATGATAGATGAACACATTTCATCATGCATGTTTGTGAAAAGGTAATCATCCCAGTGCTTGTATCTGCTCCAACAATCATTGCTGATTAAACATTTAACTTCCCTACTCATTGAAAATGGAACGGTTATTCCACAACAGCTATAAATCTCCTGCTTCTTCAAGTGGAAGAATCTTACGTAAATAGTGAAATATGTGAGATGTAGGATTTTTCCTCATTCTCATCTCCTCACATCTTTCTGTTCCTATTATACACACAAATACACACAAAGTAAATAACCTTAGGTTTCTCTGATCTCTGTTAATTGTTTCCCTTTTCTTATCTCCTGAAGCAGAGATCAGAGAGGATTTTTGATCCCTATTATGGGCAGATGTGACAAACTATTAGAGGTCAACTTTCAGCCTGCTTCCTTAGAGGCTTGTTCCATCCTGTACTTTCCCCTAGGTGGCAAAAATACTGGAAATAACATAAATTATTATAGAGAAAGAGCTGTAGCTAGCAGAAAAGAGAGAGAAAGAAAGCAATTCTCTATACAACCATTGACTCACCCTGACCATTCTTAATTATTTTGTGGTTAAATTGATGAAAAATATCAAAATAGACTTCTAGGAACATTAAACCAAATGGGATTACTTGTTCAATGAACTCAAAATATCTTATCTTGATTAGCAGAACATACAACTTTTTATATCATTTGCACCTATAAGCCACTCTTGATTATTTTAAAAAACCATTGTTGTCACAAAGGCCATAAGCAACAGGATGATTTCGTGATGGATCTGTGGGATAGAATTTCTCCTCATCTAACTTCTCTTATCATCAGCCTGTTTCCCAAAGTCCATTTTCAAAGGTGCTCCCCACAGCACATAATTTTGCTGATGAAGTTGCTTGAGTTTTTCTTGAGACTTGCCTCTACATGGGGCAGGGACTAGGGCAGCATTGGCAAATAATTTTGGCACCTAGTGCTGAAAAGATCAATGAGTGCCAAAGATGATCTTCTGTTTTTTGGCACATGCATGCATGCTGGCCACCTGGTCTTCAGGATTCTGGCATGGATGCCCTTGTGAAGACCAACTGTCCAGTGAGCATGTGCTGGCTCTTCCTGGCTTTTGGGGGTCCTTCTGCCTCCCTGCCCACTCCCCTACCTGCCACCTGCCCATCCTCCTTGGCCCCCATCTGGGTGGCAGGACATCCCCACCGATGACCAAGTTTAACAACCCTGAACAGGAAGGGGAAGTTGGGTGGGAAGTGCTGTTTAATTCAGCTGAATAGCTGAAGCCCATTCCTGTCCTTGGAGGTAAGGTGAATCTGTGTTCCTGTGACTTGGGTTGGGGAGTCATTAGGTAGGGGAGCTTTGCCCCTAATCTGACCAGGATGAAGCACCACCCAGCCCACCATGAGAAAATGTCAGCACAGCCCCTCTTCCCAGCCACTTCCCAGCAAGCACCCCTACTACCCCGCCTTCCCGCTTCCCAGCCAGGGTGCTTCTTACCCCTTGGCGAAGCCTTCCTGCTTCCAGGCTGATATGCCTCTTACCTCTTGACAGAGTCTCCGTGCATAAGGAGCTGCACTCTCCTCTGGCCCTCTTGGGCAGCTTGCCTCCCCAAAGGTGCTCATCCTCTTTTTTCTCCTGGCTGCTCCAGCACCCCAGCTGGAAGCAGAAGCATGAGAACCTCCATCACCACCTCACCCATTGTGGAGTCATGAGCAGCTGGCAGGGTGGACAGGCTGTCCCAGGTGCTCCGAACCATGGATGTGGATCATTGCTGCCAGATGAAGGGCTGGGGCTGCGTAAGAAGTCTGCTTGGGTGCGGAGGGAGGGAGGCCCCAGCCCACCCATCTTGACTGGCAGCTCTGCTCCCATTGCTCTTCTGGGTTTTGGTGTACCGACCAGCTTGTCTTCACATGTATGGGAGTGCCGGAAACCAGAAGCCTAGCTGCCTGGTGCATATGCACATTTTGTGAAGATGACCTTCATGCATGCACACTAGCCAACTGATCTTTGTGCATGTATGAGCACAAGAAAGCGAAGACCAGGTGTCTAGTACACATGCATGAATTGGAAGTTGGAGGAACATCCTCCTGGTGCTGCTCTTTCAGTTTCTGGTGCTCCAACATGCATGAAGACCAGCTGGCCAGTGCACCAGAACCTGAAAGAACAACAGGCAATGGATTGTGTGCCCAGAGAGATGGCTCTGTGAATCACGCGCCATAGTTTCACTATAATTGAACTAGGTAAGATCTTGCTAAGTTATGTGGAATTCTGTTTGGTCTGTAGCTTCTGAGTAACCGGGATCCTTCCAGGATACAGTATCCTCTACTATCTGTAGTAGAAACATCTGAACCTCTTGGCTTTTTCATATAACATTAAGGGAGCTATTGCCTGGGAGATTATTGTAAATAGGAGAATTACCAGCAATTCTGAAGTATGTTGTGGTATGCCCTCTCCTCAATAGGCTTTACCTGGATCCAGAAATATTCAATAACTACTATCCAGTTTCCAACTTTCCATTTTAGGGAAGATTATTGAAAACTTGATGAATGTGTTGTGATCCAGTTACATATTTTAGTGATTGTCAATATCCTATCAGCCATAGGATTCTCCTGGAATGGCTTGGAAGGAACTGTGTATTCAAGATTTTAGTGTTCTTCTGATAATAGAGAGATTTTTAGATGGCATTTCCACTTTTTATTGTTTCTAAACTATTTATCATTTTCTTGCAGTTTTCTGATTCTATTTATTGGGATAGTTTTACATCTAATCTTATAGGAGTCTGACAAGTCCTCTCCCCCTGCTATAATATTTGCTCTATAAGACACACAGATTTCCACCCACTTTTTTGGGAGGCGGGGAGTGCATCATATAGTGCAAAAATACCAAAACATTATTTTGGTAGAAATGGGATTTTCCAATTATAATTTTCAATTACTGGGAGTGTGACAATAGTTTCCTATATTCAGTGTGTGGTTTGGTAAGTTCCTTACTATGTACACTAGTTCAAAGTATGCTCTAATTTGGAAAAAAAAATCACTATATAAGGGTACAAATCAAGTTCAGCTAATCTGTGTTCCCCACATCCACATTACCAGAATTCTAACCAGCACCATCAAGTTTGTTTTCAAGTTAACAAGCAATTGGTTCAAGTTAACAAGCAATTCTAACCAGCACCATGAGTTGTTTTCAAGTTAACAAGCAATTGGTTTTGTTCTGAGCCATCTTCCATCAAAGTTTTGTGGCAAAATGGTTTTAATACATTCTTACACTTGATTTTAAACTATAATTCATTTACCAATTGCTCAGTCAAGGTTCTTATGGGGCAGCTAAATATTGCTGTTGCACAAGAAATTTCTGTATAATTTTACTATTAAGCTATGCCTGGGAAAACTTTATAAAAATGTAATTAATTGCCCACTTTAAAGGTCATCATTAATAAAAACAAATGTGCACGTTATTTAGCCCACTGAGGAAATGATTGGAGATATTCTGAGGTATTGTTAGGCCAAGTCCACTAAAATGAAAGGGTAATTTGTTACTTCCGAAAGATACAACCGATCCCTTGTCTCCATTGTAGCATAGAAACCTTGATACCGTATGGCAGCAAATACATCATTCTTTGAATTATGAGCTGTATGAGAAAAGTTGCTCCATAAATTGCAGATTTTGTAGGTGTTCATGATATATCCTTCAAAACTTCATTAGGACAATCCATTATTTCTAGGAGCATCATGATGCTATGCTCAAACCCATATAGAAAATTACAAGGTTTGGATTTTTGCATTCTACTATTTCTTTTTGGCACAATAAAATCTGCCCTATGTCATAGGTGGACATACCTGCTAAAAAAGTCTAAGGAATAGGAATCAGTGTAATTCTGTTTAGTCCTGAAATACATGAAGTGTGAGGCTAAAGAGTGGTAGGCTGGACTCATGAAATCTAACTTTTACGTCTTTGTTTTCAAGTCTAGCACCAAAAGAGTAGCATATCACACCATTATTTGTGACCTGAATGCTAAATATATGCTTGAGTCCTGAGTCCTCGAAGAAGGGTGGCATATAAGTCCAATTAATAAACAAATAGAACCAATTTCCCACTTTGCTACAAAGCCAAAACTTTTGTTGTCTTATTAGCCCTGAAGCTTGAATTGCAAATTCATTCTCCCACAATGATGCTGCCTGGAGTCCTTTGGGAGTTGGGTGGCATATAAATTTAAATAAATAAAATAAAATAAAAGTACAGAAACACCAGTATAGTTTTACTAGAGAACAGGAGTGTTATTAGAGAGCCAAAGGAAATGTGAAAGAATTACAGTTAGATGACTAGACCAGCTATTATTTCAGTGCAGTGTCTACCCATGCATGGAAGTTACCAGATTGTTATTGGATTATTATTGGATATACTAAGGACCCTTTGGAAGTCTAATGTTAAACTTATTAATTTAAGTATCTCAAGAGAGTCCTCTAATGAAAAAATAATGCCCATGGATTCAATATATCGACCATTTATAAGCACCAAGCTATCCATTGAATGAATATGTCCTGCATAACTGAAGACAGCTTCTTGTAATTTCTCTACTTCTAATTCAAATCCTCAATTTCAAAAGGATTTTCAAAAAATGGACAAAACTTTGCCATAACAAAATGTAATAAAGAGAAATAACTGCATTGCCTTAGATATTGTTAAATATGCCAATAATGTCATCAGCTGATACGGATCAAGAGAGGAAGTCCTGAGGTAGTAATACTAGTTCCTTCTAAGCCAAATAGTTTAAAAGAAGCAATTTTGTTAATGAACAGATTAACAGAATTGGAAGGGACCTTATAGGTCATCCAATCTAACCCCACTCAAGCAGGAAACACTACATTAATTCTGATAAATGGTAATCCAATCTCTTCTTGAAAGTCTCAAGTGATGAAACTCCCACAACTTCCAAAGACAACCTGTTCCATTGGTTGATTGTTCTCACTGTCAAAAAATTCCTCCTTATTTCTAGGTTGAATCTCTTCTGGGTCAGGTTCCATCGATTATTCCTTGTCTGGCCTTCAGGTGCTTGGAAAATAGCTTGACTCTCTCCTTCCTGTGGCAGCCCCTCAAATATTGGAACACTGCTATCATATATCCCCTGGTCCTTCTCTTCACTAGACTAGTCAAGCCCATGATTTATTTCTCAGATGCTATTTGGTTCGCTGACACTAACTTTCTCTACATTGAATTTCATTTTGTTAGATGGCCCCAGTGTTCAAATCTGTCAAGATCAAACTGGATTGTGAGCCTATCTTCTAGGGTATTAGCTATTCCTGCCAGTTTAGTATCATCTGTAAATTTGGTAAATTCACTTTCTATTCCTAGTTGAGGGCATCTAGGTCATTTATGAAATATTGAAGAGTACTGGGCCTAAGATTGAACCTTGTGTCATTAGTGGGTTCCTCTCACCTTTGCTACCAGTTTGGGAATAATGGGAGGGCATAGATACATGTGCTTTGAGCATGTGAAATACTTCTGTGCATGCACAGAGATGTTTGATGATGTCTAGGTGGGTGATTGGAGCCTCTCACTGCTGCCACTACCAGTTGGGTGCAAACTGGTAGCAATCCACCACTACTTGTGGTACCTTACTGCTTACTCTTCTCCATGTAGACCATTAAGGACTACTCGATGAGTACAGTTTGTCAGCCAGTTGTTAATCCATCTGATGGTGAAGCTATCTATCCCACTTGTTTCTAGCTTATAAAGCAGTAGGTTGTGAATGCCTTGCTGAAGTTTAAGTATATTACATCCAAAGTATTTTGCAAGTCTAATAATTTAGTCACTATGTTGAAGAATGAAATAAGATTGCTTAGACATAATCTCTTTTTAACAAACCTAAAACTGACTGCTAGATTTGCAGGTCAGTGATTCAAATCTCATCGCCAGCTCAAGGTTGATCAAGCCTTCCATCCTTCCAAGATGGGTAAAATGAGGACTCAGATTATGGGGGAAATATGGTAGCTCTGTTAAAAAGTGCTATTGCTAACATGTTGTAAGCTGCCTTGAGTCTAAGGAGAAGGGCAGCATAAAAAAATTGAATAAACAAACAAACAAACAAATAAATAAATAGGCTTCTAATCTAGTACACTACACTAGCTGTTTCTATAAATAAAATTTTGTGTAGATGTTAATTATTTATTTTAATTAGGCTGCATTGTTATTTAAAATACATTAGCTATGTCATATTGTGTATAACTGCTTAATTATGCATATATAGATATGCAGGTGCAAGTATGTAGGACATAATTTCTCTCAAATATGACCAGATTTCAGTTATTTCAACAAAATCCTAAGACTAATTCTCCTGCCAAGTACAATCCTGGCTTATTTTGAATTCCAAGTCTGACTGAACATTATTCCTCAAAAACTGGGAACACAATATTATTTTTGGATTTCAGCTACACAGTTATGTGAGGTAAGTAGTTAAGCTAAACAGTGCTGGCTGGCACTTTAGTTTATATTGTAAAGTGAAAATCAAACATCCATTCCCATTGGAGGAAGAGGTGAGGAAGAGAGGGAGGGTGAAGGAGAGAGATGCTTCTTAATTCTTTTTGTATGTGGCTCAGATCAAACAGATCTATTCTCAAGGCTTTACCATAATAGATAAAAAGTAGAGTATGGGTCTTGCCCAAATATAACTGGTACATCTTGGAAGATATTAAAATAGCAATCAGCTGTTGCATATATGATTTAATATGGTACCCTTTTTGTTTATATTATATCAATTTATCAATCAATCATATCTCAAGGAAATCCAAAAAGCCTTGCATGGAATTGTACAACTTCTTTTCTGTATTTCTATATTTTCATTTTTCTTTTCATCTTCCACCTGACTTTTTTTTTCTTTGGCTTGTCAGCAGAGGAAAGTGTGAAGCAGAGTATTTGTCTCAATTAGTGCTCAGAGAGTGCTAGCCTGATGGAACAGCCTCAGCTGGTCATTGGAGAAAAAATTTGGCCAGGAGGCTTCAGGCTAGGACTGGGAGCAGCTGCCACCTTTTAGCAATGAGGAGAATTCCACACCTTCTCCTGATCCAAGGACATATAGAGCAGAGAGGAGATAGGCACAACACCAGTCAGCTAGAAGATTTGTGAAGAGGGAACCTCACCTCTCATGAAGGGCTGCACCAGTGTCACTTACCTAATCCTGCCCTGAGGTCTTGAACGTTGCTGGAGCAGGATGCCTAGTTCATGCCTTGTGTGCTCATGCTGGGTATCCTGACCCATTCGACTTGTGGCCTGTTTTCCTGGACCTTGTGTTTGCCCATTGGAACCAATTACCCAGTGACTGTTAATAATAATAATAATAATAATAACAACAACAATTTATTAGATTTGTATGCCGCCCCTCCCTGAGGAGTCAGAGCGGCTCACAACAGGACAATACACAATATACAAATCCAATGGTTTAAAAAAACAGTTTAAAACCCTTATAAAAATAATCATACAACTCAAACAAACCATACATAAATTATAATAGTTAAGGGGTATATTAATTTCCCCATGCCTGGCGATATAGGTGAGTTTTCAAGAGTTTATGAAAGACAAGAAGCGTGGGGACAGTCCTGATCTCCAGGGAGAGTTGGTTCCAGAGGGCAGGGGCTGCCACAGAGAAGGTTCTTCCCCTGGGTCCCACCAGAGGGCATTGTTTAGTCGACTGGACCCGGAGAAGGCCAACTCTGTGGGACCTAATCAGTCACTGGGATTTGTGAGGCAGAAGGCCATCCCGGTGGTATTCTGGTCCAATGCCATTTAGGGCTTTATAGGTCATAACCAACACTTTGAATTGTGACCGGAAACTGATCGGCAGCCAGTGCAAGCCACGGAGAATTGACAAGACATGGGCATATCTAGGAAAGCCCATGATTGCTCTCGCAGCTGCATTCCGAGCTGCATTCCGAGTCTGCGGAGAGGGGCGCCATACAAATCTAAATAAACATAAACATTCTGCACTATCTGAAGTTTCTGAACACTTTTCAAAGGGAGCCCCATGTAGAGAGCATTGCAGTAGTCGAACCTCGAAGTGATGAGGGCATGAGTGACTGTTAGCAGTGACTCCCTATCCACAGCCTCCAGGCACCAGTATATCACTTGCACTGCTTCACTGACTGGACATGGGGTGGAGATGTATAACTGGGTATCATCAGTGTACTGATGATACCTCACCCCATGCCCTTTGAGGATTTCACCCAGTGGTTTCATGTAGATATTAAATAGCAGGGGGAGAAGACTGACCCCTGAGGCATCCCACAAGGGAGAAACCTAGAGGTTGACCTCTGACGCCTCCACTAACACCGACTACAACCGACCAGAGAGGTAGGAGGAGAACCACTGAAGAACAGTGCCTCCCACTCCCAGCCCCTCCAGCCGGCGCAGAAGGGTACCATGGTCGATGGTATCGAAAGCCGCTGAGTGTAAAACCCCAAGCACTCTCTGAAAGCCCTATGGGTCCATCAGGCATCTGTGGTGGAACCACCGGGTTGGTTCCGCCTCTGTGAGGGGGAGGATTTGTGCCTCGAAGTCAAGCTGTAGCAGAAAATGGTCTGACCATGACAAAGGCAAAACATCTTAGTCTCAGACCATTGCTGAATTGCTCTGAGAGAAATATCATGTTGGATGTGTTCCCCCCTCATAATTCAAACCCTGCACTACTTGAGTCAGATCAATGGCTGTCATGGTGGCCATGAACTCCTGTGACAGCCCAGAAGATTCACCGAGTGACAGCAGATTAAACTCCCCCAAGAAAATAAATCTGGGGAACTCCACCGCCAACCCAGCTACTTCCTCGAGCAACACAGGAAGGGCTGTTGACACACAGCTGGGAAGCAGGTATGTGAGCAACAAGCCCACCTGAACCCCTAGGTCCAACTTCACAAAGAGGGACTCACAATCCACAATCTCAGAAGCAATGAGTCTACATAGGCAAAAAGTCTCCTTGGCAATAATAGCCACTCCTCCCCCACTTCCCTGGGGTCGCGGCTGGTGCCGTACCTGAAACCAGGCTGGGCAAATTTCAAGAGAGGAACTCCTCCCTCTGGGCTCAGTCACACATACCAGGTCGGCCTCCTCCTCCAGGACCAAATCCCGGATGATGAGAGCCTTGTGAACCACCGACCTGGCATTGAGTAGCAGCAGCTTGAGCCCAGGGCCCAGATTACACTCGTCACCAGTGCCCCAGGTTGAGCTCATGGGACTAGAACAAGGGATTGCTTTCAAGCAGCGATCCCTTCTTCCCCCAGAATAGCTTGCTCCATGGTTTCTGCCATATCTGCCTCTCCCCAGCAACACCAGAATCTTCTGACCCTCTACCACCTCAGAGATTGTTGCCGTACTGACTTTGGAATCTGGACCTTTACAATGGGGTAGGGGGGGGATTTGCTTTCTGAGGACCTGTTTGGCAAGTTTGAACTTGTAAATCTCTTGCCATACATGTGTGTGTTGGAGGCAGCAGGAAATGGAGCAGCACAATACTAATTGTTCTGTCTGGGTGCCCCCAGACTTCAACACCAACTGGAAAAAACAGCCAGACACGCTGGTAAAAGCAAAGGCACTTGATAGTTTGAAAAATAAACACAGAGAAAAACCTGTTCTTCCCAACAGACAGGCTATGAGACTTCACAGCAGAGTCCTGACGGCCAGACAATACAGCAGACTTCTTGCTGGCACACCCACCACTGTAGAGAATAAGACCCACACCTTTTCCCCCCAAGGTTTCAGTATTCAAAGTCACAAACCAGAATTCCAAGACGCCAAAGATCACAGCCAGGTCCCAGGACTCCCAAAGATAATACTCCACAAGCCAGGAAGGGTGGGTCTGCCTTTTCAGCCTTTCTGGAGAGCAACACACCCAAACCCAGCTGTTGCCTCTTTAGTGCTGAAAGTACCTGGCTAATTGTCCCCTTCGTTGTGTTGCTCTTCTCTGCCGGAGATCGATGATTGCTTGTGCATTTTCATCTAAGGAATCCAGGCTGCTTGCTGGGGAGAGCTCCCCTCGGGGGACTCTGGCTGTCCTCCCTCTCCCTCAGCCTGAGATTCCTCCTCCCCGTCTGCCTGAACCTCCTGTTCCTCATCCTCCCCCTCTGAGCAGGAAGCCGGCAGAGGATCAGCCGTTCCCTGAGGGGCCTCAGACGGAATCACAACAACTAATTGTATTCAAAATCTCTGTCAATGAGCCTTTTCCACAATTTCCAGAATGTTTCCATTCAGAAAAGTCATTAACAGAATTACCCTATGGTAAGATGGTTGGCCAATAAACAAACAAACAAATAAATATGGTGTAGGATATTACCTGAACATTCCTGGTAATAACATGGCTTTAACTTATTCTGATCCACACATCCCTAGATACAAGTAGAAAACCTCATAGTCTGAAAAACAAATAATTGTTTTTCAACTGCGGCAATTTCACAATAAAACCCTGACATGGAAGCACCCCAGAAATGGAATATCTCCAGTTTAAATCCCTCCATGACCATGAAACAGAGGGGAGGACCTTAAGGGAGTCATTCTCACCTAATTCTACTTTATGTGTAAGGATATAATTCAGAAAAACAACAACTCTGAGTTCCTGGGAGAATAATAAATGTATAAACACAATTTCTCACTTCAGGGTGGAATAAAGGAATATTGCTTTTGGCTAAGGTTTTCCCACAAGGTGCAACTAGCAGATCTTCCATATTTTTTTCTCAAAGCCATATTGATGCCACTCTTGTCCCATTAGATTACCTCAGTCCTTAGAACTATCATTAATACTTTAATAAACATCCACCGGACCATGCACCAGAATGGATTTTCACTGTCATACTCAAGCAATTGAGATGTAGTCATTTTTTTAAAGATGCTTCTAAGGCACAGAGATTGTTTCTTTTTTGTTCCAGTGGTGATGCACAGCAGGAGAAAACCAGTAATGTTGATGGATAATAAGAAAACTGAAACCTAACAACCAAATTGCTTAAGGCTATACATGTTTCCCAAACACGCAATGCTCATTTCTCATTATTCCCTAGATCAGTAACTCCCACTTTCATGTATTCAGAATTAAGCCTTAAGGATTGAGAGTTTCAGCTATTGCTATGGAGACCTATAATGTTAAAAGTAATGCAAAATTAGTAATGAGTTCCCAAACACAATATAACTGTATGAGCTGTGCAAACTAGGAAGGGAAAAATTCTGAAGACAGAGTCAAATCCCTTTTTAAGGATCTACCAGCAGAAAGAAGAGGGAAACACCATTTTTTTTTTAATTTTCCCTTTTTGTTGTTAATTTTATCACTCTACCCACTTTAATGAAAGATAAATTATACAAAGGAACTCCAGAGCTGCATATACTTTTCATATCAAAGAGTACATCTTTTGCATTCTTGTCTGCACAATTGCTAGAACATTTGTCTAATGTAAGGTCAAGGTGACTCATTCATATAAACATACCAATTCCTATTTGCAATTGAGCATCCTAATAAGGCAGTGTGTTTCATTAACGATAGGATTTACAACAGGGATGTCAAACTGGTGGCCCATGGGCTGGATAAATGATGCACAAGCCAAGCCCACTCCGGATTCACAAAGGCAAAAAAAGGTCACAATAAGTCACATGACATCACGTGGCACAATCGAGTTTGATACCCATGATTTAAGACATATACTAAGTTCTTCATAGTATACCTATAGCTATTTAAATTGATTGATGATGTCATCAACCAAGTTAGTGCCAACTCTCTGTAACCATAAAGATAAACCTTCTCCAGGATGACCTCTCCCCAGCCTTCCAAATGTGCACCAATCACTGCTGTAATCCAATCCATCTGTCTTGCTACTGCTCATCCTCTTCTTTCTCCCATCATTATAGTCTTCTCATAAGAGTTTTATGCTTATAGCAATAGCAATTGCATTCCTCTATCATCTATCTATCTATCTATCTATCTATCTATCTATCTTTCTTTCTTTCTTTAATTAATTAATTTGAATGCTGCCCATTCTTTAAGCACTCACAAATATGGTAACTTTATGTTTGATGATTCTTATAATTTATATAAAATAGAGCATATGACATATTGAACAGAGACTTAAAAGGTAAGGCAGGGATGCTATCCTTAGCATTTGAACAGCAGCAAAAAGTCAAGCTGTCAGTCCAGCTTATTCAGTTCCAGTGCTTAAAACAGAGATGCAAAACTAACATTTAATCAGGGATGTCAGCACTTCAACCAGCCTCTGAATCTAAGCCTTAAATATGAAGAAAGAGCAAACAAAAATTTACTTTGCATGGCATGGAAATAAACATTACCACCTGCTAGTCAAACTATTGTTAACACACAGCTGCATGGACTGGGAAGAAAGCTGACAAAAATAGGCTAGAAAGCTAGCTTATTCTTGAGAAGATTACAATACAAGAAATTTCATATAAAAATTTCATATAGAAATGTTCATATAAAAAGATTTTTCCTGGAACATATGCACATATGAATATTTACCACACTATTCCCTTTTAAGAAATATTCATGATATATATTTATTTTAATTACCAAATTTATATGGCACTCATCTCAAGGTACAAGGATAAAAAGAAAGAAACAAGGTTGTAATCAGTTTTCACAAATACTACTTTTTGTCATATTTCTCCATAAGTTTGTATTCTTGCAAACCATTCTTGTTTTCATTGTAACTTCATACCACCTTATACTTTCATTTTTGTTTATAAAATATCGAAACCCCCCCCCCCCAATTTCATTAACTCCCTCCAACCATGAGTCTGTAAATTTTTCTCTTTCTCTTGATTCGTTAACTCTTCCTTCCAGGGGTTGGCTGCTAGCCAGAATGCTAAATTGGGTTTGCCGCAGCAGCTCATGAGTACTAGCAGGACCAACACGATTTTGCTTCTTCACCTGAGTTCTGCCTGACCGGCCTCAAGCAATGATTAACGGTCCAGGAAAGAAGGTCAGACACACACGTGCTTAGTTAGTCAGCAAACTTGTATTAAACAGTAAAGAAAAAAGTCTAAAGCAAATGGTCCTTACTTTCAGGAGTAACACATAGGATTCGTTGAAAATTCAGTCAGCTACAAAGTTCAGTGAAAAGCCAACAAATACAAAAGTCACGGAGCATAAATAGTCCAAGAGTCTCTGAATATTCACAGCACAAAAGCAGCAGCTTGTCCCAGAGTTTTCAACTCCCACAACGCTGAGTTGAAATCTAAGAGCAGGAACTTCAAAGCAGGAACAAAGGACGCCACACAAATCACCCAGATAATCAGCCACAGTTTGCCTTGGCCCCATTTCCATTTTATGCCGTTAGCCCTCAGTAAGGGAACCACACCCAGCCCAGGTGTGCTTATCCTACTTCTTAAAGTGATCCCTTCTTTGCAAGGCCCTTCGGTTGCGTAAATTAATTTATTGTCCTGCAGACGAACTGAGAGAGGATAAACTGTCTGATGAATTGCCAGCCCCTTCCCCTGAACTGTCTGCCAATTCTTCCTGGCTCTCTGCCCCATCTTCCTGACTGACTTCTACATCTTCCTGGCTGTCAGCCCCATCTTCCTGACTGTCTGCTACATCATCCTGGCTGTCAGCCAGGCTTTCACAGTCACTGTGTGCTGCGTCTCCCCATTTGTGGGGGCAACAGCTGGCCCAGGCCCAAACACAACAACCTGTAGGTAGCAAAATTGCATATGGAGCCACATGTGCCCCTGTGTTTCGGCAAGGGTTTTTTGCTTCCACATATGCCGAAACACGGGCACACCTGCAGCTCCATGTGCAGAAGCAAAATCACGTTGGCCCCGATAGCACTCATGAGCTGCCGCAGCGAGCCCAATTTAGCATTCGGGCTAGCAGCCCACCCCTGCTTCCTTCATACAATTGTACTGCAATCCAATCCTTATCCATGCTGTTTATAAATCCAAGCTATCTCAATATATTTCATTCAGTATTGATCATTCATTCATGTTATTTATTAATCAAATTTGTACACCCCCTCTATCTCACCAAAATTCTGGGCAGCAAAAAGCTTCCATGAGTTATAGAGTTATAAAGAGTT
Source organism: Erythrolamprus reginae (assembly GCF_031021105.1). Taxonomy (NCBI): domain Eukaryota; kingdom Metazoa; phylum Chordata; class Lepidosauria; order Squamata; family Dipsadidae; genus Erythrolamprus; species Erythrolamprus reginae. The sequence continues at coordinate 61,288,580 of NC_091950.1, forward strand.
ACAGCGTAAAGATGGGAGTACTTGAGGATGCCAAGAACATTAATTGAGATTCTGACATCTTGCCCTCAGTATTAGGTTAGGTTTATTGGATTTATATGCCGCCCCGCTCCGCAAACTCGGGGCGGCATATAAATTCTTTCTTGGTAATAGACCAATGTATCTTGGAGTAACCCAGGCTCCAACTGCTGCTTTTAAATGCCAGATTATTATGTAATAACTTTGCACTCATCCATTATCTGATTATAGATGAGGGTGCTAACCTAGCATGCATAACCAAAACCTGGTAGGATCTTGAGTGGGTATTTCTCCTTTTGGAAATAGGCCCACCTGTGTTTCAGGTTTTGCATTAGTCAAGAATTATTTGGTGGAGAGATTTAGCTATTTTCATCTGTGAGTGGTTGATATCTCTTAGAGACTCTTCTGCCCCAGATAAACAGATATGAAACTTCCTGGTTTAAATTGGGGTTTAGGATTGTTGTCGATGAACCAATTACCCTGCTGGCAAAGCATTATCCTGTTTGAGCTGATAGATTCCATTGATGGAGTCCCTGAGGCTGATGAACCATGGAGATTTTAACCTATCACCTGGTAACATTAAATCCAGGGATCTCAGGTGTTCATGGGCTTCATGCAAATCATGTCTTTCATATAGAGATTTGGGTATCAAATACCTAAGGATTGCGTGCTAGATTTAGTTTTTGTTTTGAAAGAGTTCAGTACAGTCTTGTGTTCCCATGAACCAATCTCTTTTTTGTTGCCTTTAGGTTAATAGGGGGACACACACACACACTGTTGATATACCTGCCCAAGAGACTGATGAGAACCAGAAGCAAAGTGAATGGATTTGGTTACAGTGGTGATGGATTCACCTTCAAAAGCCCTGAAGGACCAAGTTGTAGACAGATCATCCTGGAGAAAATCTATTCAGTGAGCTGCTCAGAGTTGCTTAAAATAGGTGACCATATAAATCTATATGTCTCTAAGAGGTTTTTTTCCCTAAAAGTTGAAAATGGTACACCATTTGATGGCTCACTATTAAGAAACATTAATATATGCTGAAATATTTTAATTTTATACCTTCATGTTTTAATTTGACTTATAGATGTCACAATGCAACTCAGATTCATTAGCAATCAGAGTGGCTGAAAGCCCAGCAAATAAATAGTCACCAAATGGGCTCAGAGATATTGACTTCTGCAACTCCAAAGAGTTTAGTCAATTAAGGATTTCTCATGATGCTTTTAAGTAAGACTGAACCATTGCACACAAGCTGATCTGTCTTAGTTCTACCTGTGTCACATACAGCATTCCATATGAATACTATATGATTTCAAACAAAAATATATTTTCTTCTTTATTGTATCATTAAATATAACTTTAAATAGCTATATCTCGCTTTCCCCCTCTTTTTTTAGGCTCTATTTGTAATCATATTCAGGTGTGAGGCATTAACTTAAGTCATGACCTTTCAGGCTAGTAATATAAACAAAGCAACACCTATGAAACCTTGAGCAGCTAGCTATTGGGGGAGAGGCAGGGGGGAAATACTTCAAAAAAGTCTTTGTCATCCTTATCCTTTCAGGCCTATTGTTGCCTATACATTCTCATCATCCCATATTCTACAGCCAATTATAATCACATCTGTTTTCATTATTCTATAAAATACCTATGAAAACAACTCTTTAGTTAGATTACACTGTCTGGCAGGATGAAAAATGGTTGTTGATTATTTTACATTTACTATAAAATTAGGAGTGGGGAACATCTAAAAAAAGGTGATAAAGTTAATCAAAAATCACTGTTGTGGCCAGAGGACAGTTAGGTTTGGTTACCCGCCCCTTTTCCTTGGGTGGGAAAATACAATGATTAGATGCAAGGAGTATAAATAGCTGCCAGGCAGGGCCATGTTTTGTCTTTGTTATGAATCACATTGATGTTGCATGTTCCTGGTTACAATAAATCAATTAACAGATCCAGGCCTACCATTGTCTCATTCTTGAGTGGATCTAACAATTGGCGACAAGGAAGAGTTTTTTACCCACAAATGATAAAGGTACAGGAACTTTCCTTCTTTTCCTATCTGCCTTAACCTGCCACCTTGTGTGCCCTGCCACCACCGGGAAATGTTCAAGTGACCGCAACCACAGGGAAACCCCATACCAAGACCTTTGTCAATTCTGGGCTGCAAATATCTATGGCAACAAAGACTAACATTTTTTGTCTCTCTCTTTTATGCCACCTAATTGTTGTTTGGAGTTTTTTTAATTAGGATATGGCACTCCCACCAATGAATTTAAATTTGTATATTTCTCAGTGCTGAGGCTGGTTATCAGAATTTTACTGACATATGGACTCTCTAGTACATGGATGTCAAACTTGCGATGTCACGTTGTCGCCACATGACATATTGTGACTTATGGAAGCCTTTAGATAATCTATGAATTTATGTCCCTTACATTTCATAAATATAATAAAGACAAGTATAATAAAGACAAGTACCTTAAGAATAGTTCCCCTTCTTTAAAGCCTCCAGGGACAGAGATCCACAACTTATGAAAGCAAGCTGTTCCACTAGTTAATTGTTCTCACTGTTAGGAGATTTCTCCTTTGTTCTAGGTTGCATCTCTCTTTGATTAGTTTCTATATATTGTTTCTTGTCTTGCCTTCTGGTGTTTGGAAAACAGGTTAACCCCCTCTTCTTTGTGGCAACACTGCTACCACTTCACCCTAATCCTTCTTTTCACTAAACTAGACAAAGCTAATTCTGCAACAGTTCTTTATATATTGTAGCCTCCAGCACTAATCCAAAGTCTCTACATATTTTTTATAATATGGTGATCAAAACTGGATACACTATTCTAAGTGTGCTCTTACTAAGGCTATATAAAGGAGTCTTAATACTTCAATGACATTGATTTTCTCCCTCTATTAATGCAACCTATGATAGCATTGGCTTTTTTGACTACTGCTGCATGCTTAAGTGATTGCCACTAGGAGTCCAAGATTCTTCTCAGAGTTATTGCTATTTAACCAGTTTTCCCCTAATATGTACAGTACACTTGCCTTTTCTTGCCTAAGTGTAAAACCTTGCTTTTCTCATCAATGAATTTCATTTGGTTAAATATGGCCCAATGTTCAAATGTGTCGAGATCCATCTGGATCTTGAACCTATATTCTGAAGTGCTGTCCTCCTGCAAGTTTAGGGTTGTCTGCAAATTTTATGAGTTCTCCTTCTATTCTCTCAACAAAATCATTTATGAAGATGTTGGCTGCAGGACACAACAAAGGTCTATAAATGTGAGCGGATTGCTAAGTGCCCAAAATATGACCATATGACCATGGGGTGTGTATACAGCCATCGGAACATCTAAATCAGGTTGAAAAGAGCTCTAGGGAGATCAGACATAACTTTGAATGGTTTCTAAGTGAGAACACCTGTATTTTCAGGCTACATTAAGTAGGATTACATTTCAGTGAATCAGATTTAAGATGAGCCATACCTTTCACTAGTTTTCCTTCCCTATCCCTGTTTCCTGCTTGCAAACCAAGAGTTTCTGCATTTCAGAGATATATTTGTATGCTTATGAAATATGTTTCCTGTTTTTCATTACAACCATAATAATTCCAAAAGTAGGATAAAAACTAGAATGATATAGTTATTGTGAATGACATTTTTCCTATGCTTTATGATGGGAAAAATTATCATTGTATTTCCGCTCCTTAATGCTATTGTTAAAGATATAATTTATTATAATTAAAAAATGATAGGAAATAGATATTGGATATGTTCTTATCCATCAAAGAGGAAAAAATACATCATTTCCTATATTAGGAGGTTTTTGCTTATACTTCTCTGAAAACACGTTTTCCTATAATTTCAGTTTACTGCTTATACTTTTGTCCTCCAGATTCACAAATACCAAATGAACATCATTTATATGATAAAAACACGGTAACTCTCATGTTTCTCCTTAATCATCTCTAGACTGAACATTCTCAGCTCATTCAATAACTTGTCTTGCAATACCCTCCTCAATTTACTATCCACCCTTCTCTGGACATCATCCAGTGGTTTTGTGTTTTTAAACTGCAGTGCTTAGAACTAACATAATACATCAGATATAACTTGAGTAGCATAGGACCGAGTGGAATTATTAGTTTTTGTGCTCAGGAGAATATACTACTGATAGAGTAGACTAAGATGGAATTCATTTTCCTTCACTTTGTTTTGTTTTAGCAGCTGTATCATGTTACTAGCTTATGTTCATTAATGCTCTCTCCTAAATTATAGTAAGTTTGGGCCAAAAAGTCTTTTTAAAAAAGATAATCTTAAAAGAACAACATTCATATTGAGCTTCTTATCTATCTTTGAAAAACAGCTGGTTGCACAACTTTGGAGGGATTGTTAAACAAATGCAAGTTATTTTGGCTTCTTCTCAGCCATCATCATTAATACTAAATACCAGTCCATTGCTTAAGTGGACACTAAAGAAGTTTCATCACCTAAAGATTTGGTCTGTCTTGCTTAATTTATGAGATCTAACAGGATCCTAACTCATAATGCACCTATAGACTGCCATTAATTATCCTGCAGAGTATTTAGCATTGGCCCTATGGAATGCCAGTATGGTCTCTCTCACACACTTTACTTTTAATTAAATGCAGTTCAGCTCAGAAATGATGTTTTATACTTTTTCATCTTTGTCTTCCTCTTGCAACATTTCTGCAACTGCTTGGAAATGCTTTGGTGAAATTTTAATTTTCCAATATTGTTTTATCTGTTTTATTAATGTTTATTCTTCATCAAAAATTAAAATGGTGCTCTTGGTAATCTCTTAGATTTAAAAGGGGTTAACTGTATGCCTGTGTTTCTCTAATGCTTGGCTGAAAATTCTGTTAAGAGGCAGGGGGGGAAGGAATCTTCCACACACACACACACACACACACACACACCCTACACAGTCCCATGAAAATAACAAAAATATGCCAAAGCACATTGAAGAACCCTTTTATAATTGATCAAATATTAATAAGAGAACTCATAACATATTTTAATGTCATCATTGACATTTTGAGTTACTTTATGCCCAAAACACACCCTGAGACCTCCAGATTAATTGAGGTGATGTTCTTCATGTCTGTTGTAAGGAATATCCTTGGTTTCAAGTGGGGGAAAAAGACACTGGAAGCATGGAACTCCTTGGAAAAATGGTTTAATGGAGGACAGCAAGATCACATGGTCTGAAGTCCTGGGGAAAGGGGGATCACATGCCTTGAGGGTGTTGAAGAAGGAGCCAAGGAAGTTGTTGAGAATCCCTGAGATTTTTATATCCTCTGTTGTGCCCCACCTCAGTTTCCTGTTTTTGTATAAGAAATGCACTCTGATTGGTGGTCACACTCCAAGGGGCGGGGTCTTAGCTAACTCCGGAGACTTTTGTCTGGGCTTGGCTGATATAATCTTCCCAGGTGCCATTGCTGAGTTTCTGTTTGCTAGATGGGTCTGCCTGAAGAGGTAGATCTTTGTTAAGTAGAATAGACTGGTCCAGGCTATTAACAAAGATGGTGGGGATAAGTGAGGCTTTCCTTGGTGACATATTGACAAAGATAAGGACTAGTAAGACTGAGTCTTTTTTCTGCCTAAAAGCATATTTCTCCATTTCTTAGCCAGGGATATTCTATATTATATTCTGCCTTTTTAATATTTCCTAAAATATTTTATTCCTCTAGGAGGGAGAGTAGGTCCTAACTTCCTACATGTCCATACAAAATGTTCTTGAAGCACAAATCCCAGTTGAACAGTGTACCATTATTAGTAAATGTACATTTTCCTCCAACTTATTGTACACAGGGATATCTTTCACTCTAACCCAGAAACGTAAATGGGTACAAAACTCAGCAGTTAGGTTAGCCTTTGGAAGAATTCCAGAAGGTTATATTATACCAGGGGTAAAAGCATTGCACCGGCATTCGGTTTATTTCCATGTGAAATGTAAATGCTGTTTATGAGTACTTTGAAGCCCTATAGATGATTAGGCAGGGATTAGTGGAGGGAATGCCTCTTTCTATATAGTGCCCGTCTCCTCATTTACTAAGATCATCTGAGGACATTTACCTTGAGTTGCCATGGGATTAACTTCAGTGATCCAGAATTAAGCCCTCTGTGTACCCACTTCAGTTCTTTGGAATGTTCTCCCTGCTGAGCTGAAGAGACTAATCCCTTTGCTGAATTTTCGAAAAAGCTTCCGAACCACACATTTTGAGAAAGTTTTGTAATTGGTGTTTTTAAATGCTTTTGTTTTGTGTTGTTTCGTGATTTTGTTGCTGCACCTTCCATGGGTAGCACTATAAGTTTTATAATTAATTGATGAAATAAATTTGCATTGCTTTAATTTTCCCAAAGTTTGAAAACAAAAACTGCCAAGTGAATAACACTGATTAATGAACCCATACACACACACCCAATATCGCCGGCCGACTCACCGGCTTCCCGGCGCTTTTGCTGGAGGGCCGGCAGACTCGGGCCCTCCCGATGGCGGCCGCCATCTTGGTTTCGGCCGAAATCTCGCGAGGCGAGATTTCGGCCGAGAATGCCCTGCCCACGTGGCGGGCATGAGGTCGGGTCCGGGCGGGGCCTGCTGGCCCTATTTAAGGGACAGCAGGCCGGGAAGAGAGCCTTTTCGCCCGGACCTGGTGCCTGAGCAGACACTTCTTGGGTGCTGCTCGGCCGCCATTTTGGGTCTCCCTCGTGTCGCGGCCGCCATTTTGTGGCCTGCCGAGGGGGCGAAAAGTGCTGTGCTCGCTCCCCCTCGGGCCCGAGGGGGACTGGTAACCTCCTCCCGGCTGGGAGGAGGGCGTGCTGGGGGGTGTTTTGTCTGGGCCCCCGGTCTTGGGAGGTTGGATTACAGGCCTTTGAGGCCTGCCTGCGCAGGGAGGCTTGCCATTTGGGGGATATCAATCAATTAATACTGTGTCATATCTCTATCATTAGCATTATTCCCAATAAAGGGGGTGAAGGGTTGCTGGGGCTTAGGCTCTAGGTTGGGCCCTGCGTTGGGGGAGTTGGGCCTGCCACCCGGGCGGTGGGTTGTGGCCTAGTTTTATTGGCTCATTGCATACAAGGAGCAGGGTGATGGCTCCTAAGAAGAGGCCTGCCTCTACTCCGATGGCTCCGCCAGCGGTGCGACCCAGAAGGGCCCTTAGGCCTTCTGCCCGGGCCCGGGCCAGCAGGGAGGGGACTGCGGGGGTGGTCCCTGACCAGGGGGGGGTGGTCTCGTTGCCTCCTGCCCCTCAAACTGATATTTCTCCTGCTTTGTCTTGGGCCAGGGTGTTGGAGAGGCTCGATGAGCTCGAGCAGTGGAGGAGCGGTGCAGTCTCCGGAGCGGCCAGCAACCAAGTGCCCGCAGCGTTGGGGAGGGAGCCGGCGGCGGCCCAGGCTGGGCAGCCGGCTCCGTTCGGACGGCGGGCCCCGGCAGGGCCGATGGCGGCTTTCCCGGGCCCCGCACCACTGGGCCCCCCGTGGATGTCTTCAACCCCGTACGGGGCAGGTGAGGCTGCACCACACAACACATCCCTGTCTTTTCTTCCTCCCCCCGCCCCGGGTTTTCCCCCGGCGGGGGTCGGGAGTGGGTCCAGCTTTTTGGGGTCCCCCGCGGGCACCTGTGGGCAGGTGTGGGCTCCGCCGGTACCTCCTCCGGGGCCGCCGGCGGCCAGCGCTGCTACGGTGTCTGGGACGGGTCCTGTGGGGACACCGGCGGTGTCCGGGGCAGGGGGGTGGGTTCCTCCGGCTCCTCCTGTCATGCCCCCGCTCCCGGTTTTCCCCTATCCCCATGGGGCGGGTGTTTTTGGTGTGGCGGCCAACTCGGTATGGGACCCCTTCGCTTGTATTAAAGCGGGGGCCATACCGTGCGGGCTTCCATCCACCCCTCTAGGTTGCCACCTTCACCCGTCGGTCAAGGAGGCTATTTGGCGGGGCGAGTACGTGGATCTCTTTTCGCTGTTGAACCGGGAGGTTCCCAAACAGGAGAAGGAGATCGTCCCGGGGGAGAAAACGAAGAAGACCAAGGTAACGAAATGCTTCAGCTCATGGCTGTATGCCTTTCTTACCTATGGGTCGGTAGTGATCCAACGGCAGCCGGCTATGGCCTCTGCCATGTTTAAGTATATAGACTTAATCGCCAGGGCCCATTTTGAATATAAGGGCACCATCTGGCGCCATTATGATAAGGGTTTCCGCATGAGGATGTCTGTGGAGCCCAACTTGCCGTGGGATATGGTGGTCCCGGACCTGTGGTTCCGGGCCACGCATATGTCCGGGAAAGAAGGGTGTGAGCGCACGGATAGTGGGCACTTTATGGAGGAGGAGCCCGGCGCGGCTTCGCCGGCCAAGGCGACTCCTGGTGTGGCTGGCAAGGGGGCCTCGCCCGCTTGTCATGAGTTTGCTGCAAAAGGGGCGTGTTTTCGTCCCTTTTGTAAATACAAGCATGCCTGCGGGAATTGTGGGGGGTCCCATGCAGCTTCAGTCTGTCCCCGCCCCAAGAAGGGGGCGGAGAAGAAGGGCGGGGGTCCAGGAAAACCTCCCCCACCAGCTGGGGGAAAAGGGGCCCAGCCCAATTAATGTTTCTGTGCTAGAGGGTTGGTTGATCGACTACCACCCTCGCCCGAGAGCCGAGTTGCTCTTGAGGGGCTTCTCTGAGGGATTTAAGATCCCTTATGTGGGTATTAGGAGGGCCTTCATGTCCGACAACCTCAGGTCGGTTGTCGGGCATGAAGACATTGTACGGGCTAAGATTCGAAAGGAGGTGGCTGAGGGCAGGGTCCTTGGGCCCTTCCCGGAGCCGCCCTTTCCGAATCTTCGTGTGTCCCCCTTAGGTGTGGTCCCCAAAAAGGCGAGTGGTGAATTTAGGTTGATTCACCATTTGTCTTTTCCAAAAGGGGAGTCAGTGAATGACTTCATTCCTGACGAGCTTTGTTCCGTCCGGTACGCATCCTTTGATGCGGCCGTGGCTATGGTTAGGGAGTGTGGGGTGGGAGCCCTTATGGGTAAATGCGACATTAAGTCGGCATTTCGGCTCCTCCCCATTCACCCAGGCGACTTCGAGCTGCTGGGCTTCCACTTCGAAGGTGGGTTTTACGTGGATAGGGCATTGCCGATGGGCTGCTCTATTTCCTGCTCCCTCTTTGAGAGCTTTAGTACCTTCCTCGAGTGGGTGCTCAGGAGGCGGAGTGGCCTGGGGTCTGTCGTTCATTACCTTGATGATTTCTTGGTGGCCGGGCCTGCGCAATCTGAGCAATGCTTTGCTTTGATGCGGGACTTCGAAGCCCTTTGTGCTCAATTGGGGGTGCCTTTAGCCTCCGAGAAGACCGAAGGCCCTGCCACCAGGATTACCTTCCTGGGTATTGAATTGGATTCAGTGGAGCAATCTTCCAGATTGCCCCTGGATAAGTTGATTAAGATCAGGTCCAAACTTGAGGCGGTCCTGGGCTGCAGGAAGGTTACTCTTCGGCAGCTCCAGGAGTTGGCTGGGATTCTTAATTTTGCCTGTCGGGTAGTGGTGCCCGGTAGGGCTTTTTCTCGCCGGTTGTATGATGCGATGAAGGGGCTGAGTTTGCCCCACCATCGTACCCGCTTATGTGCAGGGGTCAGGGCTGACCTCTGCGTGTGGCGGGAGTTTTTGGAACGTTTTAACGGGTTGTCGTTTTGGCGGCAGGAGCTTCTTTTGGAAGCGGAGCTGCAGCTGTGTTCCGACGCCGCAGGGACTTGCGGTTTTGGGGTAGTGTTAGGTGACCAGTGGTGCTGGTCGGCATGGCCTCCGGAATGGAGTGCCTGTTCATTGGTTAAGGACTTAACCTTTTTGGAGCTTTTCCCCTTGATAGTGGCCTTAGAGCTCTGGGGGGAGCAGTTCAGGGATAAGACTGTGCATTTTTGGTGTGACAATCTAGCGGTTGTCCATGTTGTGAACGCCCTGTCCTCCAAGAGTGACAGGGTGATGCGGCTTGTCCGCCATTTCGTGCACAGGTCCTTGTCTTTGAACGCCTTGTTTTTGGCTAGGCACGTCCCTGGTTTAGATAACGGGGTGGCTGACGCCTTGTCCCGTGGTCAGTTGTCCAGGTTTCGGACCCTGGCCCCGTGGGCCCGAGAGTCGCCGGAGGTGTTTCCAGCCCACCTGTGGAGCCTGGGCGGGCTCTCGAGAGCTGGAGAGATGAGGCCTCCAGGGCGATCGCCTTATCGGTAGCTCCTAGTACCCTGCGAGCTTATCAGCGTGCAGGTAAGGAGTTTGGGGATTTCAGGCTGGGTAAGGGTTACCCCCATTGCTGGCCTGCCCCGGTTGAGCACCTAGCTGAATTCTGTGTCCTGCTGAAGGGGCGTGGCCTTTCAGTGAGGACTATCAGGGCTAGGTTAGCCGGCCTCGCCTTTCTGTCCAAGGCGGGGGGGTTTGGTGATTTTTCGGGTGATTTTCGCATCCGGAGGATGCTGGAAGGTTGGGTGAGGGAGCGACAGGGGTTTCCCGCTGACGCTCGTCGGGCCCTGACGGTTCAGCAGCTGTCTCTGATTAATCAGACGTTTGGCAGTCTGTGCGCCTCTCCTTACGAGGCTCGGCTGTTCAGGGCAGCGACTTGCGTTATGTTTTTCGGGGCCCTCAGGGTCAGCGAGGCAATGGCCTCCTCGCAGTCTGACTTGTCGCTTCGCGCCTTCCAGCTCGCTGATCTGTCCTTTAGACAGGGGGGTGTCTCCCTTTTGGTGAGACACTCCAAGACAGATCAGTTACACAGAGGGGTTAGACTTGAACTTAGTGCAGCCACCGATAAGTCTGTTTGCCCGGTGGCTGCTTTGCAGCAATTTTGTGTTTTGCGGGGGTCAGGGCATGGGTACCTTTTTATACACCAGGATGGTTCCCCCCTGACCCGGTATCAATTCTGGGCGATAGTGTCTAAGGCTATGTCTCAGGTAGGCATGGATCCCGCCGGTTATGGAACGCATTCGTTCCGTATTGGCGCCGCCACTAGCGCGGCACTTTCTGGTCTCCCGGCCCAACGGATTCAGGAGATCGGCCGCTGGCGGTCAGCGGCATATTTGGGTTATGTTAGGCCCGCTGAGGATCCGGGGCAGGGTTTAGGCTAGGTAACCTCTCTGTGTGTGTCCTCTTCCAGGTTCCCAGTCCAGGCAGAAACCGACGGCGCTGCTGTGTGGCCACAGCATGGTCTTCTGGGCCGGCCGCTCAGCTGCCAGAAGTGCCATCGGGACCCAGCTGTCGTTGGGACGGTGGGTCAATGTTGTTTGGATGGGCCGGAGGGGTATGCGGTGGGAGGGCCTCCTACCGACGCTGCTGGGTACGCAGCATCTCAGGGCGGTACCCGGCGCTGCTGGGCGGGCGGCCACCCAGGGTCGCGCCCAGATGGGACTGGGTGGTCGGCAGCCCATAGCCGCACCCAGATGGCTGGTCTTGCACCTTGGTGGCAATGACCTATGCCTGCTTGGCGGTCTACCGTTGATCGTCCAGGCGCGCGAAGACCTGCGGCGGCTTCGCACGTTGTGGCCCACCACGCAAGTGGTGTGGTCAGAGATCCTTCCAAGGATCGTTTGGAGGGACGCCATTTCCCTTAGGGCCATCCACCGGGTTAGACGTAGGGTGAATAAGGCCGTGGGAAAGACTGTCAAAGAATTAGGGGGGATTGTAGTTGCCCATCCCCTCATCACTGTAGATCGGCCGTGGCTTTACCGGGCCGATGGCGTTCACCTGTCAGAACAGGGGAACGCCATTTTCTTACAGGACCTGCAGAGGTCTCTGCGTGAGCTGGCGCAGATAGAGGGGGGAGTCGGGGGGCCAAGATAGAGATCTGACCCCCGCTCCGTGGCAGGTTAGGGGCGGAAATCTGGGTGGTTTCAGCAACTGCGCGTTCTCCCTTGGGCATCTTTGGGGATGATTGACAGGTTCTCTCCAAGACCATGGTGGGTGCTACCTGCGCACTTGGGGGGAACCTGTCTTTGGGTCCCGCTATTGAAGTCCCAGGGTAGGGGTGAGCCGGCGGGACCCCCCTCATGCGAGTGTATGGCAGGGTCTCAGGTGAGGGAGAGGTCCCTCACCTGGACCAGCATCGATTACGCCCATAGTTGCCCAGGAATGTTGACCTTTTACGTCATTTCCGCCCCGGAAGTGTTTGTTTGACCCTGCAGGTCCATTTGGTTCCGGGTCATAGTTAAGTATGTTGATTATGCAAATTATGCTAATTTATGCTAATTTAATTAATAAATTATGCAAATTTATTATAATAAAAATGACCCAAGTTTAAATCCAGCTCTGGTGTCCGAGTCGTTACTCCGTCTCTTCAGCAATATCGCCGGCCGACTCACCGGCTTCCCGGCGCTTTTGCTGGAGGGCCGGCAGACTCGGGCCCTCCCGATGGCGGCCGCCATCTTGGTTTCGGCCGAAATCTCGCGAGGCGAGATTTCGGCCGAGAATGCCCTGCCCACGTGGCGGGCATGAGGTCGGGTCCGGGCGGGGCCTGCTGGCCCTATTTAAGGGACAGCAGGCCGGGAAGAGAGCCTTTTCGCCCGGACCTGGTGCCTGAGCAGACACCCACCCGCCCTTCCCTATTTTGCAGTGTGCTTCGGGGTCGCCTGCGGGGGCCGAATGGGAATTTTTTGCAGCCTCGCCCATTAGGCCAGGCTGTTTTTTCGCCCATTCCACACTGGGGAGATGGATGGGCGGTTAGGGGGTGTAGGCATTTAATTAGGTTAATTGGCTTACCTCTGGTCATTGGGTAGGCAGGTTAGGGGCGGAAATCTGGGTGGTTTCAGCAACTGCGCGTTCTCCCTTGGGCATCTTTGGGGATGATTGACAGGTTCTCTCCAAGACCATGGTGGGTGCTACCTGCGCACTTGGGGGGAACCTGTCTTTGGGTCCCGCTATTGAAGTCCCAGGGTAGGGGTGAGCCGGCGGGACCCCCCTCATGCGAGTGTATGGCAGGGTCTCAGGTGAGGGAGAGGTCCCTCACCTGGACCAGCATCGATTACGCCCATAGTTGCCCAGGAATGTTGACCTTTTACGTCATTTCCGCCCCGGAAGTGTTTGTTTGACCCTGCAGGTCCATTTGGTTCCGGGTCATAGTTAAGTATGTTGATTATGCAAATTATGCTAATTTATGCTAATTTAATTAATAAATTATGCAAATTTATTATAATAAAAATGACCCAAGTTTAAATCCAGCTCTGGTGTCCGAGTCGTTACTCCGTCTCTTCAGCAAAACCCCAGACACAATGGCCAAATAAAACATGTAGCAGATATTTGCTTTTTAAGCTAAAGATTTGCTTTCTCCATTTCAAAAATAATAATAATTGTTAAATTGTTTTATGTTAAAACTATTATTCAGGTGAATTAGGGGCTTTTGCCAAAAATGTGTAGCCTTTGTCTTCCAAACCATCAGGAAAAACATGTGTCCCGCCTCTTGGTGCTAGCCAAGACCGAGCAAATCTTTCATGACCTTATCCGTGAGAAAGGAGAAATTACCTTTTGATATACTGTATTTAAAAATCACTTATTGTGAAAGGAAACTTCCCAATATCACCTTGCCAAGTAAAGCAGAGTGCACTTTAGACTTAATATCAACCCCCAAAAGACCCCCCCCCCCAAGGATCAAAACTATTATCAGTATATTCCAGTTTTAATGAAGTCTGATGGGGACCAAGTTTGGATGCCTTATGAAAAACATACTTTTACTTCTAGCTGAATATAGTTACAACAAAGTACGGCTTGTTTGCTTCTCCTTTACTTCTGAAAAACTTCACCCTTCAGGAGTTTTATTACCACTGTTCCTCATTTCTCAGACAAATAGTAAGAATTTACCATAATTTTTTTGTTTTAAGAGTACAACTATTGTAAAGTTTTATTCAAGTGACTTTACAGAACTTTATCTTCATGATTTTTAAACCATCTTAAAACTGTCTGACTATTCATTGTTACCTATTTATTGGACTGAACTTTTCAAATACAAACTCATCAGTGATCATGCCAGGCAAAACCTCCAAAAACCCACAAACAAAAGACCCAGAAAACAGAAGCAACCCAAACGACCCCAGCACATGCTAGAAATGCAATGTTGCCATCAATGAACATGATGCTTTCAAGAAATGCCACATTTGCCACAAATCTGCCCACCATTCCTACCTAAAAATAATCAAGCAACTTTCTCCAAGAAACTCCTTCATTTTTCTGTATATGCCCATCCTGCTCACCAAAACTAGACAACTTCCCTGCTATGTATGACATGATCCATAACTTAGAAAGAACAACAAAGACCCAACAAACAACCATAGGAACCATCGCAGCAAAATTAGAATCACAACTACTGACATGCCTAGAATCATGACTACTGGCATACCTAGAGCCACATTTTACATATTTGGATAAAAAAGACCAAGCACAGTGTTGTGATTCAGCCTGAAGCTGCTCAGGGACCAGCTGTGTCTCTGCTGGCTCCATGCCCGGAGGAGGATGACAGCGCAAAGGAGGGGGCTGAACAGTCGGACGGGGGAGAGGAGAGTCAGGAATGGGATGAAAGAGAACAGCATGAGAGCCTCGGGGGGGGGGCTCTCCCCAGCCAGTAGCTTGGAGTCATTAGGTGATGACGCACAAGCTGTCATTGACATGAGACAGAGACGTTCACAGCAACGAAAGGAACAGTTAAAGAGATATTATCACCATTGAATTAGAAGCAGCTGGGTTTGGGTGTGGTCCTCATCAGCAGGGTTTAAAAGGCAGGCAAGGCCTTGCAGCCATGTGGAGTGTTATCAATTGGAGTTGCGGTGACCTGTTTTGATTCTCAGTGTCTCTGATCTTGGCTTGTGGCCTCGCAGTCTGGAAGACTCATGGGAGGTGTCTGTTTGCTATCTACAGCTCCGTCTTGACAGCAAGAATCTGGTATTGCTTCATGGACTATTCCCTTCGTGTATATATTTGAAGTTCCAGCTTTTTTCCTGTTTGTAAGAACATTTTCTGTTACCTGTGTTTTCCTTGAATTATATAAACTGCCTTTGCCTTTTACCAGTGTGTCTGGCTTCTCTTTTTGGGTTGGTATTGGCTTCTGGAGTGACCCAGACAGAACACACAGAAAAATGCAAACCCAACAAACCAAATACCTAGCAACACTCAATAACCACCACTTCAAATACTACCTCAAGAACAGCTACAAGGACCTACCAATTTAAGCACTGACTTCTCTATTATACTCAAAGACACCATTGAACACAAGCAAAAATGTCACAATGCAATCCTATTTGGACTAGAAGAAAACGACGAGCCTGACATCAACATAGTACGCAACATCAGCAGCAGCCATCATACACAAACCATTAACCCTGAAGAAATCATCAAAGCTTCCAGAGATGACCCCAATTTTGCTGAGTGGTTTGTAAAAATGAGTCCAGCAAATTGAAATTTATCCACACTATAAACTCCATTGCTAGAAACAATACATACATGACTGGATATCCCTGTTGTTGTCAAATAAACAACAAATGGTCAAAATAGGGAGCGCCCTATCTAATCCCATTCCTGTTCACAGTGGTGTACCCCAAGGCAGTGTACTAGGACCGACACTCTTTATACTCTATATAAATTACCTTTGTGACCACATTACAAGCGATTGCGTTCTCTTCGCCGATTATGTAAAACTCTTAAACACTACCAAAAACACTGCTATCCTCCAAAAACACCTTGACTCTCTATCAAACATCTGGCAATTCCAAATCTCAACCAACAAATGCTCAGTCCTGCACATTGTCAAAAAGAAACAGAACACCAAATACAAGTTGAATAAACAAGACCTTGCACTCTGTCAAAGATCTTGGAATACTCATATCAAATGACCTAAGTGCCAAAGCCCAGTGCAACAACATCATCAAAAAGGCTTCAAGTGTTTTTAACCTAATCTTACATACGGTAGCTTCTTCTCTGGTAATATTACACTAGTAACCAGAGTATACAAAACATTTGCCAGACCAATCCTTGAATACAGCTCATCTGTCTGGAACCCACACCACATATTGGACATAAATACATTAGAAATTGTCAATTAGTGTACTTTACTAGAAGAGCCCCCACTCCTCTACTTGCAACAGAAAACTTTATGCAACCCGCCTTGAAACCCTAGCCTTAGAAAGCTTAGAACTATGTCGCCTTTGGCACAACCTAAACATAGCTCATAAAATTATATGCTACAACATCTTACCTGTCAACAACTATTTAAGCTTCAACGATAACAATACATAAGCACACAACAGATACAAACTCACTAACTCGCTAACTGACATGGTGGTTTCATCACCAAACCCTCAAAACTTTACCCTTAGACTGACCACTGTTGACCCCACCCAATTCCTAAGAGGTCAGTAAGGGGCATGCATAAGCATACCAGCATGCCTACCAACCTTGTCCAATTGTTCCCTCTTATCAGTACCCATTTTATGTATGTAAACAATGTTATATCTATGTATATTACAAATACATGAATAAAATGAATAAAAATAAAAATACATTCTTTATGGTTGCAATGTTCTCTTAAAACAATAACTAGAAGAATTCAGGAGTATAAACAACTTTTCCAAAGCATGTAGTTAACTTTAAAAAAAAAGATAACACAACAAACATTAAGAGATGATAAGGAGGAAAATGCTTGGGTTAATTAAAACTTCCCAAATGAAGAAAGTAGATAAGAAAATCTCATGTAAGAGGAAAATCCAGCCAACCCAATTCTGTCAGAAATAAAAATTGTGCTTTAGTTACACAATTTCAGACATGTTCTTTATACCCACTGTAACTTAAACCAGCAAGTAAGATCAGTGCATTAAGTTTTATTTCCTATTTTCTTAAACATAAAAATAGTGAAAGAAGTGATTATAACGCAAGATAAGCTACGAAGAGGCACTGGATTTCAGATTATCCTTTTTAAAAATTCTGTTTAGAAATATATACACATTGAAATTTAGAAATATATATACATTCTGTT
This sequence comes from Erythrolamprus reginae, assembly GCF_031021105.1. Taxonomy (NCBI): domain Eukaryota; kingdom Metazoa; phylum Chordata; class Lepidosauria; order Squamata; family Dipsadidae; genus Erythrolamprus; species Erythrolamprus reginae. The sequence goes on from NC_091950.1 coordinate 61,305,581, forward strand.
ACGCAGATCTTTTAAAAGATAGCTGTTAACTGCTGCTGCTTCTAGTGGATTGAGTATAAAGTGGTACCTCTACTTACAAACTTTATTCGTTCCATGGCTAGGTTCTTAAGGAGAAAAGGTTGTAAGAAGGAGCAATTTTTCCTATAGGAATCAATGTAAAAGCAAATAATGTGTGCGATTGGGGAAAACAAAGGGAGGGTGGAGGCTCTGTTTCCTCCCAGGAGATTCCTAGAGAAGCCCCAGGGGGCTTCTCCCCACCTTTTCTGGCCCTGTTTCCTCCCAGGAGATTCCTAGAGAGGCCCTAGAGAGGCCCTATGGAGGCTTCTCCCTGCCTTTTTCGGTTACAATTTCGGAGGCTCGGGTTTGTAAGTGGAAAATGGTTCTTGAGAAGAGGCAAAAAAAATCTTGAATACCCGGTTCTTATTTAGAGAAGTTCGTAAGTAGAGGTGTTCTTAGGTAGAGGTACCACTTTACAATGACATTTCTCTTAACTAAACGTCAAAAGATCAACAAAACATGTTACCGAGCAGAAATGTATTTTATATAAAGGACAAATCTACCATTAAGGAGCTTTCCAAACCTTTGTTTAAGTCAACAGTTTGGGGAGGTGGGCTTATTGCAACTTTGATATTGTTTCATATAGGAGAGCCGGGGTGGCACAGCAGGTAGAGTGCTGTACTGCAGGCCAATGAAGCTGACTGTAGATGAAGGTCAGCGGTTCAAATCTCATCACCGGCTCAAGGTTGACTCAACCTTCCATCCTTCCGAGGTGGGTAAAATGAGGACCCAGATTGTCGGGGCAATAGGCTGGCTCTATTAAAAAGTCCTATTGCTAACATGTTTTAAGCCGCCCTGAGTCTAAAGAGAAGGGCGGCATAAAAATCGAATAAATAAAATAAATAAATAAATATAAGTGAGAAAACAAAATCTTTTTAGCTGGACAGTAAAATACAGAAATCATCTGAGTTGTTTTAACAAAGTCATATATATTAGACTAAGGTATATTGCGGCGCAGGCGGAGTAATAGTCGGACACAAGGTGTGGGTATAACGGGGTCACTTTTTATTCAAACAACTTAACTTCTTAACCGATTAACTTATTTAAACATTAACCCCACATGACCTGCAGGGTGCAAAAATCAAATGGGGGCGGAATTAACTTAAGCCAATTCAGACAGAGCAACCCTCGGGCGAAAACTCCTTGAAACTGGGTGCGGGTCATGGTAAACTACACCTACCCCCTGCACCGTTACTACGCCACCCCTGGCGTGTGGGATGGCTCGCTACTGGTCTAAGTTAAACTCCAGCAAGCAAGCCACAGGAGCGACCCACTCCCCGAACCCAGGCCGGTCGAGCCCTGTAATCCGAGAAGGAGCTCGCCCCTCACCTCAGTAGAGGTGCCCCTAAAGGAGATCACCAGTTGCTATTTACTTTATTTTCCGCCCCCTATCGGCCACCCCTCCCCCCCAGTGACCCTAAGGGGGGGGCACTAGATGGTGGGGCCACCCCCTAACCACACTCCCACGCACAGAGTGGAGTAGGCGAAAAAACAATCGCAGCTCGTCCAATTCTGCTGCGACTGCAAAAAATTCCTACTCGGCCCCCCGGAGAGCGACCCATCATATGCACCCTGTAACATAGGGAGGGTGGGTGGGTGCCTCACGATGCTCCGGGCGAGACTGCTGCGCAACGAGGCAGCCCCCTTTTATAGGGCTGCCTGGCTCGCCTGGCCAATCGGTGCCCACGCACCGCACCACGTGATCACGGCACCCCAACGTGGGTGCCGTGACTCCGCCCCCAACATGGCGGCCTCCTGCACCGCCGATCGCCGCAAACCCCACCGGCCGGTAAGTCGGCTGTGGGAATTGCGGCGCAGGCGGAGTAATAGTCGGACACAAGGTGTGGGTATAACGGGGTCACTTTTTATTCAAACAACTTAACTTCTTAACCGATTAACTTATTTAAACATTAACCCCACATGACCTGCAGGGTGCAAAAATCAAATGGGGGCGGAATTAACTTAAGCCAATTCAGACAGAGCAACCCTCGGGCGAAAACTCCTTGAAACTGGGTGCGGGTCATGGTAAACTACACCTACCCCCTGCACCGTTACTACGCCACCCCTGGCGTGTGGGATGGCTCGCTACTGGTCTAAGTTAAACTCCAGCAAGCAAGCCACAGGAGCGACCCACTCCCCGAACCCAGGCCGGTCGAGCCCTGTAATCCGAGAAGGAGCTCGCCCCTCACCTCAGTAGAGGTGCCCCTAAAGGAGATCACCAGTTGCTATTTACTTTATTTTCCGCCCCCTATCGGCCACAGCAGGGGGTGAAATTTTAATTTATTCCCCCTGCTCCCCCCCCCTGCACATATATGTGCAGGCACCTCTGCAGGTCTGAGATAAATTTATCGTTCCCACTGTCGGTCAAGTGTACCCCGTCCTGTCTATACAAGTCTATTAGGGATGCCCTGATGTCTGGATGGTCTATCACTCCACCCCCGGCCTGAATCACCCACTTCTTAACCGCTCTGTTTACCCTCTTCCTAGCCTTATCCACTGCAATAGGGCTTCTAGCCTGCCGCCAACTCCTCCTAGGCAGGATGTTGGACCACCACACACACGTATCTAGCCACCGCTCCCAGATCACTTGCAAACTCTCCCAAATGTGCCACAGCAGATCTACACCTGTCATCGTTCCCAGATCGTTCCCACCAACGTGCAAAACCAAACAGCCCGGCACCCCTTGCACCTTCCCACTGTTGAATAACAGGGGAAGAACCTCGCGCCACCGTAGGCCACGACGGCCCAGCCACTGAACAACTGCTCGATCCATCTCCAACTGCGTGCCGGGCGTCGTCTCACGGGCCCTCTTCTCGGCCCAGTACACCATGCTGTGGCCACATATCAGGATTCTGCGGCGCCAGTCAAGTATTCGTTCTAGAGAAAGGGAGGAAGCAGAGCAGCATCAGACGTGGCGGCCCGGCAAAACCCCCCGCCCCGCCCCACTCACCTAGGGGCGGATGTACATCCGGAAGGCCCCAGATCTCCAGCGGCCCACTGTCTTTATGTCCAGCCTGCTGAAGCCTTCGACTGCTGCCAACGACGCTGCACCTATTCTGAATGAGTGAGTCCCGTAACGTCTGGGGTCCAAGCCCAGCCTTGCCAGCGCCTTGGACGTGACAGCCCAGAATTGGTACCTGGTAAGGGGTTCGCCGGACACATGGCAAAACAAGAAACCCGGCTCTTCACCCCTATGGGCCCAATACGCCACCAGAGCCGCCACCGGGCACACCCGCCGGTTGTTAGCCCGGGAGAGTTGGACCGTCACACCTCGACCCCTCTGGTCGGTCTTGGACCGTCTAAGCCTCAGGGACACCGAGCTACGACATAACTCGATATCCCTTGTGGTGAATGCCTGGCCGGAGCTATCGGCTCGTGAAGCTGCAAGAACCTCACTAACCCTAAAAGCCCCGAAAAACAAGGTCACCGCAACCGCGTGGTACAGTGATGCCTCATACTCAGAGAGGCAGAGCCGACCCCACAGCTCGTAAAGCCCCATCAAGTGGGCGAGCTTTAGGGGACGCCTGCTGTCACCCTGGGCCTGACCTTTCTCCCTAATCCACCCTTCCAATGTCTTCCTGATCCTGAAATCCCCTGTGGTGTCCAAAAAACCCCGAGACTTGGCTACGAAGGCCAAGCCCGCCAGCTTGCCCCTAATCGTCCGAGCCGACAACCCACGGCGACGGTTAAGCGCGCAGAATTCGAGCAGGTGTTCGACCGGGGCAGGCCAAAGCTGATCGTATCTCCTATCATGACGAAAAGCCCAAAATTCCCTACCTGCCCGCTGGTATGATCTCCTGGTGCTGGGGGCTATGGACAAATCCATGGCCTTGCTTACGTTGGCCCTCCAATCAGCCACAGATGCTGTGGGGCTGCTTCCGGGTGCTCCTCGGCCTGTGGGGCAAGCAGCCGGAACCTAGCCAACTGCCCCCTTGACAGTGCATCAGCCACCCCGTTTCTTACCCCTGGAACATGGTGGGCCCGGAAGAGCATATTATTGGCAAGGCATCTCGCTACCATATGCCGGACCAAACCCATAACCCGTTCATTCCTAGAGGAGAGTGTATTCACTACGTGTACTACCGCCATATTGTCGCACCAGAAGTGGACTGTCTTACCGGCAAAACTGGTGGCCCACAGCTCGATGGCCACGACAATTGGGAACAGCTCCAAAAACGTCAAATCCCTACAGATGGCCTCACCGCGCCACTCTTGCGGCCAGTCAGCTCGAAACCATTTGTCCTGCCACACCACACCAAAACCGGTCGTGCCCACCGCATCGGACTTCACCTGAAAGTCTGCTTTCAGCAGCATATCCTGTCTCCATAACGACACACCGTTGTACCCGTCCAGAAACCCTTGCCACACCACGAGGTCCTCCCTAACGCTCTTCAACAACCTGATCCTGTGGTGCGGCTTCGTCAAGCCGACCGTTGCCCTATACAGTCTAAACATAAAAGCCCTACCTGGCGCTATCACTCGACAAGCAAAATTTAACAGGCCAGCCAGCTCCTGAACCTGCCTAAGAGTCACCTTCTTAGCGGCTCGGGCAACCCTCCCCACATTCTTGAGTCTAGTCAGTTTATCATCGGGTAGCCTACACGTTTGCGCCACGGAGTCCACCTCGATGCCTAAAAATGTCAGTCTGGTCGAAGGCCCCTCGGTTTTTTCATGAGCCAAAGGTACGCCCAAATCCAAGCATAAATCCTGGAAACCTGTCATTCCCCGCTGACAATCGTCGGAGCCCGCCGGCCCCGCGAAGAGAAAATCATCCAAATAATGCACGACAGACGCAATGCCTGTACTTTTAACATGTGCCCACTCCAAAAATGAACTAAACTTCTCGAACAGGGAGCAGGACACTGAACAACCCATTGGCAGGGCCCTATCAACAAAGAACCCGCCCTCAAACTGAAAGCCTAACAGGTCGAAAACCCCCGGGTGAATGGGCAAAAGCCGAAAGGCCGATTTGATATCACATTTCCCCATCAGCGCCCCCACTCCGCACGCCCGGACCATCGCGACAGCCGTCTCGAATGGTGTGTAGCGCACCGAGCAGAGCTCCTCGGGAATGTGATCGTTCACCGATTCACCAGGGGGGAACGACAGGTGATGTATGAGCCTGAACTCTCCCGCGGCCCTCTTGGGCACCACCCCGAGTGGGGACACCTGCAGGAAGGGCAGGGGGGGCTCCGCAAAGGGTCCCAAAACCCGGCCCTCGCGCACCTCCTTCATAATTTTGTCCCGCACTACGTGGCCCATACCTGCCACAGACCTCAAGTTATCCGCCATGCAGGCCCTACGCGGCCCCCCGTACGGGATCCTGAAGCCCGCGGAAAACCCCGCGAGCAGAAAATCAGCACCCTTCTTGGGGCGGTAGCCGGTGAGCCAATACTGCAACCTGTCCAATCTAACGGGGGTTGGGCCCCTTACCTTGAGCTCCCCCCGGTTGGGGTTTGGCAGGGGTCCCGGCGTCCTTGGAGCCGGCCCCTCCCCTTCCCCTGTAACAAGCGGAGGTCGGGTGCCTACCACTACACAAGGCGCAGGCGTGGCGAAAACGACAATATGACCTGGAACAGGCCCCCCTGGCGCCGTACTCGTAACAGTACGGCGGGCCTCGAAAGGACGACCCAGTCGTGCTACGCTGGCCGGAGGCCGGGGTCCCCGTCCCCACCGCCGGGCGGGGAAGAGTAGCCTCCTTGCCCGTCGTCAAAAGCAGATGACCTGTGGGCGTTCGCCCACTAGCCGGAGTCGACGCTTGCTGCGTGGCCTGAAGCCACAAATCATTATGCCTCATATCCCAAGGCCAGTGTCTATTGTGGGCGGCGAACCTACGGAAGTCCTCGTCATAACGCTTCCAAGCCTCTCCCCCAAACTCCTGATAAGCTCTCAGAATCATGTTCATGTACAAGATGAGCTCATGTGTCTTATGGACGTCATCTTCCACAACCACAGAGTGGTAGGCCAAAAATGCATACGCCCACGACAGAATTCCCTTGTCCATTTTGGTGCCTTTCGGGTCATCCGACCCCTTCTTACCCTCTTTATCCCTATCCTTCTTAGACTTCTCAGGTAGCAAAATCTGAAAAATGTCCACATAAGCGCCCCGCCAAATTTTACGCTTGAGGGCCTGGGACATGTGCATACTAAGCGGAGTGTCCGGTAGGCCAGGTGCGAAAGGATTATCACTGTCAAAAGAGGTGCTGGTGGACCCAGAGGTGGTCGACCCTGAGCTATCCCTCGAGGTATCCCTCTTCCTCTTGTGCCTCCCGGCCACTACCCTTCTACGCCCCCTCCTCCAAACTTGAGCAGCTGTGCGGGAGCGCCAGGTCCTATGACCCGCATGTGTCGTGCGTTTTGTAGCCCGTAGCCTGCCGCGAGGCCCTCTTGGGAGGGACCACCGGTGCCTAGGCACAGGGCACTCACCCCAGTGAGAAGAGTCGTCGTCTGCGTCCTCAGAGCCGGACACTGTTCTCCTGGCCTTCCTCCGCCTGCTTTTCTGTTTCGCGCACCGAGTCCCGCGCGCCCTCCGCGGGCTGTCTGCAGACTCCGATGAGCTCCGAGACCCCTCTGCATTGGCAACGCACGTGGCACGGCCCCGCCGTGACCTGCCCCGCTTCCTTGGCCTGTCATCAAGTTTCTCAAGCAAGGAAGACAGTAAATGTGAGGAAACCGAAAGGGAATCCCCCTCCCTCTGCTCCCCCCTGGCATGCCCTGCAGCAGGGGCCTCAGCCCCAGACAGCCCCGTTTCTGACCCGCTGAAAGTCACCTCCTCTGCCCCAGTGGCCTCGCCCGCTCCACCCGGCGCTTCCACCGGCAGGGCCCGGCCCTGGCGGCGACCCCTCGCCCCTGAGGAGGCCCCCCTGCGGCCCACTGCGCGCCCCCGGGGGCTCACCTCCCCGCTGGGGCTGCCTTCCTCCACCGGCCTCCCTGCCGGCCGTGCCCCCGGGGCTTCATTCCAATTTCGCTTGGGGGCCCGCTTCCTCCCAGTGCGGCGTGGCTCAATGGGGGGGCCCTGGCCCTCCGGCCTGTCCCCCCCGAGGCCCGCCGCCATGCCCCCGAACGACTCCGTCCACCCCCCGCCATGCAACTGTGACCAAATGCGCCTCCAAACCCTGTGGGGGGTGTCGCCGAAGCGAACTAAGCCTCCAGCCGCCGCTCGCGGCTCTTCTGGCCTCGAAGGCCGAAGCTCCAGCGACGATCGGCTGCTCCGCAGGCCTTCGGGCCTGTGACGCAGCAAGCCGGGACGACGCCAGCAGCAGCAGCCTCGTCTCACGATGCTCCGGGCGAGACTGCTGCGCAACGAGGCAGCCCCCTTTTATAGGGCTGCCTGGCTCGCCTGGCCAATCGGTGCCCACGCACCGCACCACGTGATCACGGCACCCCAACGTGGGTGCCGTGACTCCGCCCCCAACATGGCGGCCTCCTGCACCGCCGATCGCCGCAAACCCCACCGGCCGGTAAGTCGGCTGTGGGAATTGGATGAAAATATGTAACACAGATTGAGATCATATACATGGTTATTTATGGTAAAACAAAGTCAAGGTGATTGTAGATTTCAAAAATTATTTTATTAGATTATTTATTTATTTATTTATTTATTTATTTATTTATTTATTTATTTATATTTGTATGCCGCCCCTCTCCGCAGACTCAGGGCGGCTCACAACAAAGTGAAAAACAATTTATAACAAATCTAAATTTCTACTAAAAACATTTTAAAAACCCCATTTTCTAAACATACATATATACACACATACCATTCATAAATTGTATATGCCCAGGGGAGATGTCTCAGTTCCCCCATGCCTGACGACACAGGTGGGTCTTAAGGAGCTTACGAAAGGCAAGGAGAGTAGGGGCAGTTCTAATCTCTGGGGGGAGTTGGTTCCAGAGGGTCGGGGCCACCACAGAGAAGGCTCTTCCCCTGGGGACCGCCAACCAACATTGTTTAGTTGACGGGACCCGGAGAAGGCCCACTCTGTGGGACCTAATCGGTCGCTGGGATTCGTGCGGCAGCAGGCGGTCTCAGAGATATTCTGGTCCAGTGCCATGAAGGGCTTTAAAGGTCATAACCAACACTTTGAATTGTGACCGGAAGTTGATCGGCAACCAATGCAGACTGCGGAGTGTTGGTGAAACATGGGCATACCTAGGTAGGCCCATGACTGCTCTCGCAGCTGCATTCTGCATGATCTGAAGTTTCCGAACACTTTTCAAAGGTAGCCCCATGTAGAGAGCATTACAGTAGTCGAACCTCGAGGTGATGAGGCCATAAGTGACTGTGAGCAGTGAGTCCCGGTCCAGATAGGGTCGCGACTGGTGCACCAGGCGAACCTGGGCAAATGCCCCCCTCGCCACAGTTGAAAGATGGTTCTCTAATGAGAGCTGTGGATCGAGGAGGACGCCCAAGTTGCGGACCCTCTCTGAGGGGGTCAATAATTCCCCCCCAGGGTAATGGAAGGACAGATGGAATTGTCCTTGGGAGGCAAAACCCACAGCCACTCCGTCTTATCCGGGTTGAGTTTGAGTCTGTTGACACCCATCCAGGCCCCAACAGCCTCCAGACACCGGCACATCACTTCCACTGCTTCGTTGACTGGACATGGGGTGGAGATGTAAAGCTGGGTATCATCAGCGTACTGATGATACCTCACCCCATGCCCTTGGATGATCTCACCCAGCGGTTTCATGTAGATACTGAATAGCAGGGGGGAGAGGACCGACCCCTGAGGCACCCCACAAGGGAGAGACCTCGGAGTCGACCTCTGACCCCCCACTAACACCGACTGCGACCGACAGGAGAGGTAGGAGGAGAACCACTGAAGAACAGTGCCTCCCACCCCCAACCCCTCCAGCCGGTGCAGAAGGATACCATGGTCGATGGTATCAAAAGCCGCTGAGAGGTCAAGAAGCACCAGGACAGAGGATAAACCCCTGTCCCAGGCCCACAAGAGATCATCCATCAACGCGACCAAAGCAGTTTCCGTGCTGTAACCGGGCCTGAAACCCGACTGCTGGGGACCTAGATAATCGGCTTCTTCCAAGGATCGCTGGAGCTGGAGTGCCGCCACCTTCTCGACAACCTTCCCCATAAAGGGAAGGTTGGAGACTGGCCGGTAGTTATTAAGTATGGCTGGGTCCAGGGAAGGCTTCTTGAGGAGGGTGCGCACGAGCGCCTCTTTATGGGATGATGGAAAGGATCCCCTGCCCAAGGAAGCATTGATAATCTCCTGGACCCAGCTCCGTGTCACTTCTCTGCTGGCCGAAACCAGCCAGGAGGGACACGGATCCAGTAGACAGGTGGCGGAACTCACAGCTCCAATGGCCTTGTCCACTTCATCAGGTGTCACCAGATCAAACTCTTCCCAGACAGGTGGACAAGTACGTGCCCCAGTCACCTTGACTGACTCGTTGTCAGCCGACTCTGTTTTCCAATTGGAGTCGAGGTCCGCCCGGATCTGAGCGATTTTATCAGCGAAAAATGTGTTAAAATCCTCGGCATTACTCTGTAAGGGCTCCCCAACTCCCCCCTGATTAAGAAGGGAGCGGGTCACCCTAAACAGAGCGGCCAGGCGGGATTCCGCTGATGAAATCAAGGCGGCATGATACGCGCATCTTGCCACCTTGAGCGCCACTTTATAAGTCTTAATAAAAGCTCTTACAAGTGTTCGATCAGATTCAGACTTACTGTTCCTCCATCGCTTCTCTAGACGTCTCTTCTGGCATTTCAACTCCCGGAGCTCCTCGTTGAACCATGGAGCTCTACGGGGTCTAGCGCCATGGAGAGGTCGCAAAGGCGCAATCCTATCAAGAGCCTCAGCTGCAGCTTTGTTCCAGGCTTCCGCAAGAGACTCTGCCGGACTGTGGATGAGTGCATCTGGAATAACCCCAAGCGCCGTCTGAAAGCCCTTTGGGTCCATCAGGCGTCTGGGGCGGAACATCTTGATTGGTTCCGCCTCCCTGCGCGGAAGGATTGGAGCCAGGAAGTCAAGCCGTAGTAGAAAATGGTCTGACCATGACAAAGGCAACACTTCTAAGCCCCTTAGTCTCAGACCATTGCTCAATTGTTCAGAGAGGAATACCATGTCGGGTGCGTGTCCTCCCTCGTGAGTCGGACCCTGTGTTACTTGAGTCAGGTCCATGGTTGCCATGGTGGCCATGAACTCCTGTGCCAGTCCAGAGGCTTCGCCGAGTGACGGCAGATTGAAGTCCCCCAAGACAATAAGTCTGGGGAACTCCACCGCCAACCCGGCTACCTCCTCGAGTAGCACAGGCAGGGCTTTTGACACGCAGCTGGGAGGCAGGTACGTGAGAAACAAGCCCACCTGAACCCCTAAGTCCAACTTCATCAAGAGAGACTCACAATCCGCAATCTCTGGAGCAATGAGTCCATGTAGGCAAAGGCACTCCCTGGCTATAATAGCCACTCCTCCCCCCCTTCCCTGGGGTCGAGGTTGATGCCATATCTGAAACCCAGCTGGGCAAATTTCAGAGAGAGGAACTCCTCCCTCTGGGCCCAGCCAGGTTTCAGTAACACATGCCAGGTCGGCCTCCTCATCCAGGATTAAGTCCCGGATGAGGAGAGCTTTATTTACCACTGACCTGGCATTAAGCAGCAGCAACCTGAGCACAGGGCCAGAATTACACTCATCACCAGTACCCAAGATTGAGCTCACAGAGCCAGAACAAGGGACCATTATTAAGCAACGGTCCCTCGTTCCCCTGGAACGGCTAACTCTGTGGCCCCCGCCATATCTGCCTCTCCCCAGCAACACCGGAATATTCTGACCCTCTGTCACCCCAGAGATTAGTGCCCCTTCCCCTCCCGCTTCTCCGGCGTCAGGTGGGCCAAGTCTATCATTCATACTGTTTCCATTTATCACATTCATACCGTAATCCCACCCGCCCCAACCATTACATTCATACCAATCATTCGTCCCATATCTACCCCAATCATCCATTAATTACGAAACCCCCTAGCAATATTAAAATGAATTAAATTAATAATAATTAAAATACTAATAATATATATTACAATATAAAATAGAGAATAAAAAAGTTCATAGATTAATAGTTAATAGTATGAAATCAGGGCTTAGCTATTAATTAAAGTTGGTAAAGTGCAAGGTTCTAAAGTGCTAAAAAATATAGGATATAATTGAAAATCAACTATCCATCAAGCCAGCAATACTGACACCAGTTCTTAAAGGTGAGTTCTGGGGGGGGGAAAGAATTGGTCAGGGGAAAAATGTTGTTGAGGGAGAAGTCTTGGCATATTGTTGTTAAGTTTTTGGTGCCAGCCACTGCCACTGGCTGGCACTCTCAGGTCTTTCTCTGGGTTCTCAGTCACTTCCACTCCTCTGCTCTTACAATGCTTCCAGGTCTCCAGACCCTCTGCAGTCTTATGAGGTCTTAATAGAAACTCCATGTGGGCTCAGTAGGGCAAGCTTTAGGCACTGCCTCAGTCTCAGTTCCTCTTTCCTCCTTCCTCTTTCTTTCCTCTCCTTCCTCCCACTAGTTCATTCCTCCATAGTCCCTCCGGCGCCGGGTGCTCCCACCATACAGCTCCTTGGCGTCTCGGGTCTATGCAGTGGAGGGAGGGCAATTTCAGACGTCGCCCCTCTTTCTCCCCTCTCTCCTTCCTCTCGGTGCATGCTCTCTCCTCCCGTCAGCTGTCCTTCCTTGCACACTCGAGACCCCTCCAGGGGACCATCAGCTTCAGACCTCCTCCAAAAAAGGCTTCCCCCAGAGTCTGGGTCATCCAAGCCAGTTGTTTCTTGGTTGGCTCCCTCTCCCTCTCCCTGGCCATCACGGTCCTCCACTCTTCCCTTCTCCGACTCACCCGACTCACTCCCGACTCATTCCCGGCAGCACGGCTCAGTTGTAGATAGTAGCCGCCATTCCTCCTTGTCTCCGCCAACCCGACTCCAGGCGTGTTCGTGGCCAAACAGCTCGCCACCGCCACGAACACCGCCGAATCTAGGATTTCAGGAAACGGGGACACTTCGCCTCCCCAGAACTTCAAAGCAGGTTTGCTGACTCAACGGGGGGTTCCTATATTTTTCTTTGATGTTTAGCTGTAGTCCGGTGGAGCTATATTCCACCCTCTTCCTCCCACCGAAGTAGCATGCACATCTTCTGCTTTGCCTACCCCCGGGGCCCTAGTTCCTCCCTAGCCCCGCCCCTTATCCCATTTAAGGGTCACTTATTTATTCATTTAGTATATGGCATTGTTATATTAGCCAAGAGATTACAATGCTAATTCAAAATAGTAGTTTGATTGCTGTTTTTACCAGTTCTGTAATTACATGCTTTCATGCTTCCCAAGGTGCACCACAGGAGGGCAAGCTAGCTTTGCACCAAAAAGAAAAATGAATGGCTTTTTCCTGCAGCAGCATCCAATGCCCTCTCCCTCCAACCAAGATACCTTGCAAATGGGTGTCACAAGTTATTGTTTTTCAGTCCTTCTTTTTTCCCCTATTCTCTTTTGTGCATTATACTCCTTTTCTTTTCTGAGCTTTCTTTTTATCGAAAAAAATGTGTTTTTTCAATTTATTTTTGTACCACACACACATGTACAAACACAAACAGTTTGAGTCATTCTATTAATATATTCTCCTGTTTATCTTATTTCAGAGTTAGCATGTTATCTACATGATATATAAATATTTGTGTGTGGGTATGGGTGTGCATGTTTTTACTTTTCTAAAGAACATTGTGATTTTTTAAAATAGATTTTCTGTCAAGCAATATCTTTATTGTTCAACTGAAATACTGTCAAATCATTGGCAATTATGAAAAGTAGCATAAGTTTTCGGTGTTTCAACAAAATGGATGGAATATGCTAGAAAAATTGTAAGTCTTATAACAAAGCTTCTGAATGACTTTAGAATTACATTCACAAATCATCTAAATATTAGTGGATTAAGAATAGCTTCCAGGCCCAGAATGTACTTTGTACTTGCTTAAACTAGGTAATTACGTTAATAAATATGAATAGGAGAGAAGCACTATTGGTGAATAGTTCTACTTTCCAATTATTACCAACTATAAGACTTGACAGTGGAAAGCGCTATTGAGTTATCCTAGCTGTAAATCTTTTTTTTTCTTTTCCAATGAAAGTCAATAAAATACAATTTTCTTGATTGATTTATAAAGACAGAGAAGAGCCTGCAATATAGATATGTCATGTTTACGGTCTGTTGGTACAAACTGATATATCTCTGAGTTACAATCATGACTGCATGGATAGGACAACATCTTGTCTGAATAATTCAAACAATTTTTCCCACTCAGGCTAGTGAACTGGAAGGAAGAATCCACAATGGAAAGGTAGTATCACTTGTTCATAAAAAATGCATGCAATTCTGAGTACACTTTGTAAGGATCATTTGAGGCCAGAAAAAAATACGGTATAACGTGAAAGAAAGATCTGAAAAAGTTGACTCTGTCATTTACAAATATGATCTTTGGCTTGATGGAAACAGTCCGATGTGATTCTTTACTGCTTTTTAGATCTGGAATAATACAAGAACTGGACTGAAAAAAACTGGACATTGTGATAGAAAGAGATGTCAAAATTTATTTTCTCCCATTTAAGGGTCATATGGATTTTTTCAGCCCAGTTGTAACCACTTTGTGGAAGGAAAATTTGCTTCCAAACTCATTCAAAATCTATACTTTAAAACTTAAAGGAAAAGAAGTAATCCCTTCAATCAGTTTTTACTGTTGGAGACCACGGCATTGAGTAACCGTACTGTAGGATGTTCTTCTAAAAAGCTTTGTACATAAGGTTATGTGTGTGAATTTTCATCTGTCATTTAAAAAGATTCCAATTTTCTGTTCAGTGAAAAATATGACAAAAACACCTGAAGTCGTCCCCCCCCCCCCGCTTTCTCTCCATGAACATTAGCTAGTGCTGCCAGAAAATGGCACATTGGAGTCAACTTCTAGATTTTGTGACCAGCAAAATCTAGAAGTAATGAGTGTATACAATTGTGATTGCTTATGAGCAATCATAACAACTGTCGTTCCCATTGCCACCAAAGCTGAAATGAGGTAAATTAAAATGGTGCCATCACACCCCAGTCAAAAGTGATGCAGTAACAATGCGATTAGGTGGGTGGCCTATAAATTTTACTAACAAACAAACATTGCAGGGGGCATATAAAACCCCCAGGAACAGTGTTGTGCCTGGCTACTGTGAGCCACCCATGAGCTGAGAAATAAGTCCAACACATGACAGGAGAGCAATAAAACAATTGTACAATGAGTCATTTCTTGCCAGCAGAACCTATAATGTGTCTAAAGATGACCAAAGCTGACTTTCATGTTTGAAATAAAGATTTACTGTTAAAGTAGTACTTATCAGGTCTGAATAAGACTTGACAATGAAAAGGGCCAGCCTAGCATCCAAATATAGACGCCCCTACAGACACCTTTTACACAGTTTCTCCTGCAGTGCAAAATAGCGACAGTAGCATTGCCCAGTGATTACAGCAAATGGATAGTGAAAGTAACCAATGGGAGCTTCTCAGATCTCAACCCTGTAGCTGATCATATCCTCTCAAAAAAATAAAATAAAAATGGAAGAATTGAAAAAAAAACATTTGAAACTATAGATGACTTTAAGCAGGAGATACTTCTAAAATAACATCATGAGGACATGGCAGAAGAAAATGGTTATTAGGAAATTTTGATGTGGAGGACATGGGGAATAGCCCACAAAGCTATTTAATATTAATAACATATATAGTGTCCTTTCCCCAAGCCTACTGTAAGGAGGGAAATAACATAAAAATTCATCTACAATTTCTTGGAAATTTATTCCCTTTGGTAGCATGTATTCTCTAAGTCCTCATAGATGTTTCTGAAATATGGAACCATCTTCCATGAGTTCCTTAAGCTTAAATCTACCTTCTATCCACCCTTTTGAAACATGGCATTAAAACATCTACCTTGGCACAGTAGGACAATTAGTTTCGCAGCCTCATTTTACAAAAAAAGACTTGTCTGCTTCTAGTGCACCAACACTCCTGCTTTCTTCACTCTGCCTCTCTCAAAAGTTATCCTTGACCATATTTCCAGAGCTGAAATAAAGAAGGTTTTATAGTGAAAAATATAGAAGGAGAGGGAAAAAAGATTACTCAGGAATTGGCTAATTTGGATCACTGCACACAGTATATTCTTAAATCTGCAGGAAACAGCAGGCTCCTGAAGCCTCCTGAAACTCACACATAAAGTGATTTATATCAAAGGCAACATTCACACAGGGGCTGCTTATTTTGATAAAAAAATTGGTTTTTAAAAATCAACCTACCCCTCCTTCCCTCCCCAACAATAAATGAACAAAATGAAAACTTGGAAGTTTTAAAAACTTTGATATATGAGGTTGCATACAAGATTCTTATTTGGTCCTCAATAAAAGAACGTATTCATCCCTAGCTTAGGCAGCTTTCTGTGTCAGAGGTCTGCTGCTGAGCTGAAGGCTCAGACATTCCTTGCTTCTCTTCCCCCAAATATTTTCTTCTTACCACAAAGCCCACCTCTATTGATATAAACTGCCCACTCTCTGATTTATAACACTGTCTCAGTGACTACTCTGATTAGAACTAACACCGTGCTGAAATCTGCCTGGCAATTTCTCACATTTTTTTTCTCTGGTAAAAGGGACTCCTGGATTCCTTTTTTACTTATTCTTTGCAAGAAAATTTGCAAGAAAAATGTGATGGGATGTGCATTTCCATCTCTCCACTTTTAGAAATAAAAAAACCCTTTCCCCCTCATTTTAGAAATGCCATTAAAGAACTTTTCAGAGTTTCCTTCGTAATGTCTTATTTGAAATATATATGAAATATAAAAGCATAGAGAAGGTGCAGACCACAGGAGAAATTTTTGTAGAATTTTTTTTTCCAATATTTTTTAATTAATTTTCTTAAAATTGACACACAGACTTACAAACATTAAACATAGAGTGTGGGGATGTATCTTCCCCGCTTTTCTCAAAAGTATAAATGCAGATACAGAAAAAGGAATACATAGTTGAATACATAATTCAATACTACTAATGCAAAATTACCTAATAAAGAAAAATTGATATTATATAAGAAAAAAAATAGTTATAACTAATGTAGAATAAAAGGCGGGGTTTTAACTGCTTAATTTTCCTCCTAATTAAATGGCTATGCAGACTCTCAGTCATCCAAGTCATGGTTGTACTAAAGGTACAGTTTTCAAGAAGCAATTGAATTTTCTGGTTTTTCTTTGAAGATGTTTCACTTCTCATCCAGGAAGTTTCTTCAGATCTCTTAATTAAATTGTATTTTATTTATTGTGGTTAGCTCTGGCCCAGCTCCTGCCCCAAGGACTGTGGATGTGGGGGAGACATCCAAAATGCTGCAGGCCTGTTTTGCCCCCGATGGAATCTGCTGATGAAGACTCCTCTGACCAAGAAGACATGAGTGACAGGGAGGAGGAGAGTGTGGCAGACAGCTCAGAAGGAGATCCATTATCTAGCTCCTCCTTGGATTCAGAACACGAGTTCATGATACAGCCACGCATGTGGAGAGCGATGCATAGGCAACAACAACTGAGAGATTATTATCAAAGAAAATGAGGCCACCTGTGGTTGGGTGGGGCTCTGGTAATTAGTGAGGCTGCTATAAATAGCAGCCTGTGGGTTTGGCCATTGTGGAGGATTATCTGATCCTTGTGTTTCATGACTGCTTTACTGACTTTGACCTTTTGTGTGCTGATTTTCCCCCGCTTTGAAACTAAACCAGGGCAAAGTGTGTTTCACTTTGTGAAAGAAGAAGGACTGTGAATTGCCTCACAGCTGCTAGCTAAGTATCACGGAACTGATAAGGGACTTGTTACAAATTGCCAGTTTGTTTGGAGACAAGTGCTCTTTGCTATACCAAAAGAGGGCTGGGTTTAAGTGAATTTTCATTATAAAGAACATTGTTTTGAATTTTCAAATGTGTGTGTGTCTGAAATTTGTACCTGTGAATTTTTGGGAGGATTCTACCAGAGAGCCCGACAGAACATTATTAAGAAATAAGAAGAAGATATGGGGTTATATTAGTCGAGTCCAGGAAACTGGAAGGTAGACATTCCATTCATGACAAATTCATCAAATTGTGCTTTTCCTTTGAAATATATATCAAAAGCTTGGCCTTAAGCTAATTGAATTGGTGTGGAAAGAAATCAACCCTTTTTTTTCCTGAATTGTACTACTTAGAATTATTGTCAGAAGGATTTGAGATACAATTCCACGATATCTTTGGTTTGGACATCACTGTTCTGTTGATATACTGCCTACATAAAAAGTAAAACAGTGAAGGAAACGTGCAACACCTCTCTTTAATATTTCCAGCCAAGAAATATATGTAAGAAATATATTAGCCGATTAAACACTAGAATCTGCCAGGTTATTATATTATAAGCAGAATTGAGTCTTATTTGTTTTGAATGGAATTTCAGTAGACAAATTCAAAACTTTGACTAGATAGGAAAGACCAAAAATAGCCCGGAACAAGAAAATGGCAAACCATTTCTATATTGTTGTAGAAAAAATGTAATATTAAACAATACTGTCCTTGCTATTACAGTAGCAGTAAATGTAGCATATATTCAACTAAGGCTGGAACCTATATGGTTTTTCTGGTGGTCTCCCAAGCACTCAAGGTACCTTTCCCAAGCCCACCACCATTCTCCCATGCATTATTCCTCTCTTTCCTGGTACCTTCATGTTATTTAGTTATTTTTTTTAATATTAGATTTGTACCACTATAATATTGTTTTTATCATTGTTGTGAGCCACCCTGAGTCTTCGGAGAGGGGTGGCATACAAATCTAATAAATTATTATTTATTTTATTTTATTTATTTTATTACTTAGATTTGTATGCCGCCCCTCTCCGAAGACTCGGGGCGGCTCACAACATGTAGTAACAAATCATAAGCAATCAGACAATTTAAAATATTTAAATATTTAAAAAACCCCATATGCTAACAGACACACACACAGACATACCATGCATAAATTAAACGTGCCCAGGGGGAGATGTTTCAGTTCCCCCATGCCTGACGGCAAAGGTGGGTTTTAAGGAGTTTACGGAAGGCAGGAAGAGTAGGGGCAGTCCTAATCTCCGGGGGGAGTTGGTTCCAGAGGGCCGGTGCCACCACAGAGAAGGCTCTTCCCCTGGGGCCCGCCAACCGACATTGTTTAGTTGACGGGACCCGGAGAAGGCCGACTCTGTGGGACCTAATCGGTCGCTGGGATTCGTGCGGCAGGAGGCGGTCTCGGAGATATTCTGGTCCGATGCCATGAAGGGCTTTAAAGGTCATAACCAACACTTTGAATTGTGACCGGAAATTGATCGGCAGCCAATGCAGACTGCGGAGTGATGGTGAAACATGGGCATACCTAGGTAGGCCCATGACTGCTCTCGCAGCTGCATTTTGCACGATCTGAAGTTTCCGAACACTTTTCAAAGGTAGCCCCATGTAGAGAGCATTACAGTAGTCGAACCTCGAGGTGATGAGGGCATGAGTGACTGTGAGCAATGAGTCCCAGTCCAGATAGGGCCGCAACTGGTGCACCAGGCGAACCTGGGCAAACGCCCCCCTCGCCACAGCTGAAAGATGTTGTTCTAATGTGAGCTGTGGATCGAGGAGGACGCCCAAGTTGCGGACCCTCTCTGAGGGGGTCAATGATTCCCCCCCCCAGGGGAATGGACGGACAGATGGAGTTGTCCTTGGGAGGCAAAACCCACAGCCACTCCGTCTTATCCGGGTTGAGCTTGAGTCTGTTGACACCCATCCAGGCCCCAACAGCCTCCAGGCACCGGCACATCACTTCCACTTCTATTATTATTATTATTATTATTATTATTATTATTATTATTATTATCATCATTATTATTATTCCCATGACCCCCATGACCATCCCCTCATGTGCCCTACCCAACCTGAGTAGCACCTCTCACCACATCCTGATCTACGCCCTGTGCACTCTCTCATTCTAGCCCACCTGGCAACAGCCAGTTACCTGCCTGCTGATCTTGAACATACAACTTCCTGTTGATGTCCCCACTGATTTTCTCCATTGTATGTTATTCCCCTTCCCCACTGATTTTCTTCCTTACCACAAACAAAGTAAATGGGGAAGCTGGCAGAAATTCTAGGGAGGGAGGGAGGGAGGGAGGGAGGGACAGGATTATAGGAAGGAGAGAATAGGTAGAGAGGTAAAGAATTAGGAAAGGAAAGAAAGGGGGGGAAGAGATGGAGGAATTTCTTATCAACCTGCCAGTTTCCCAAAAGGAAACTTAATGTGGAAGTCAGCAGGAAATTGGAAGTTGCCCTTACTTCCTGGTTCCTGATTTCCCCTCCTTACCTAAGATTATCTATCTATCTATCTATCTATCTATCTATCTATCTATCTATCTATCTATCTATCTATCTATCTATTGCAGTTGAAAGGGACCTTGCAGGTCATCAAGTCCAACCCCCTGCTTAAGGAGGAAACCCTATAGCACCCAAGCCAAATTTGAAGGTCTCTACTGTTTTCTGTTCCCCTTTTTAGGTAAAGAAATATTTATGGAATGATGACCCAACAGAGCACGTGTTGGAGAAATTTTAAGATATATACTACTGTAATGCTCTCTACATGGGGCTACCTTTGAAAAGTGTTCGGAAACTCCATATCGTGCAGAATGCAGCTGCGAGAGCAGTCATGGGCTTACCTAGGTATGCCCATGTTTCACCAACACTCCGCAGTCTGCATTGGTTGCCGATCAATTTCCGGTCACAATTCAAAGTGTTGGTTATGACCTTTAAAGCCCTTCATGGCACTGGACCAGAATATCTCCGAGACCGCCTGCTGCCGCACAAATCCCAGCGATCGATTAGGTCCCACGGAGTGGGCCTTCTCCAGGTCCCGTCAACTAAACAATGTCGGTTGGCGGGCCCCAGGGGAAGAGCCTTCTCTGTGGCGGCCCCGGCCCTCTGGAACCAACTCCCCCCAGAGATTAGAACTGCCCCTACTCTCCTTGCCTTCCGTAAGCTCCTTAAGACCCACCTTTGTCATCAGGCATGGGGGAACTGAGACATCTCTCCCGGGCATATACAATTTATGAATGGTATGTCTGGATGTATGTTTGTTTAGAAATGGGGCTTTAAAAATATTTTTAAACAGTAATTTAGATTTGTTGTAAATTGTTTTTCACTTTGTTGTGAGCCGCCCCGAGTCTGCGGAGAGGGGTGGCATACAAATCTAAATAATAAATAAATAAATAAATAAATAAATAAATAAATAAATAAATAAATAAATAAATAAATAAATAAATAAATAAATAAATAAATAAATAAATAAATAAATAAATAAATAAATAAATAAATAAATAAATAAATAAATAAATAAATAAATAAATAAATAAATAAATAAATAAAAGTGTTAGTCAAAAGATAGTGGATACTCTATTACATGAAATACGTTTTTGCATCTAATATAAGTAAGTTGTGTGCTTCTAACAATTTTCTTTATATGTAAGTGAGAGCTGGCTATATCAAGATAAGCTAAAGTAAATGGAATGCAGTGGGAATTGGTACTTAAGAAGTGGGTCAGGTGAACCAAAAAAGATGCAGTCAATAATAAATGAATGTGAATTGAAAACAGAAGTGAATAGTCTTGAATACAGAACTAAAATAAAATCATGTTGGTGGGGCTTGGTTACATAGTGAAAGGCAAAGGACTATATTGGAAAACAAATTTATGAAAAAAAAAACGAGTGAAAGAATTAGAGCATGAGTGTCAAACTCATAGCCTGAATGTGTCATGTGCTGGCTATGGCCACCCCATTTTAGCAAAGAGGGAACAGTTGTGCAGCCAATGGCAGAGTTGTAACTTCTCCACCAGCTGAGTTGTTAGTGTCCAGCCAATAGAAAAACAACTCCTACTTGCTAGGTAGATTTTGACAATATGACACCCCTGGCTTAGAGGAAGGGGTAAGACTGAGAAAATCATGGTTGGATGGATCTGAAAAGAATTCCACACTCAAAATCTACCTAGCAAGTAGGAGTTATTTTTCTATTGGCTGGACACTGACAGCTCAGCTGGTGGGAAAGTTACAGCTCTGCCATTGGCTGCACATTTTGACAGCCGCTATATAAATAGCAGTTTGACAGAAAGTTGCCTATTGCCAGTTACTGTGCTGCTCTGTTAGCAATGTTGCCTACTAAAGGAGCTAATGTTGACAAAGTTGTCTCACCTCAGTTTCTGACCTTTTGTTCTCCCAAATTAGAACAGAATCCATGTTTTGAGATAATGTGGAAGAATAGAGAGCTAGGCAAAGATAAAGAATATGGTGTTGCATAGCCTCTTTGGCTATAGTTTTATTTTTTTACTCCAGGCCTTAATTTCTTTAGCTTACTATTTTTATTTTCTTACCTTTTTTTATCCTGAAAGGAAATAGTGGCATGGTTATGTCTGTATTTATGTATGTTATTCGTTTTTTTAAAAAAAGATATTCAAGGAAATTGCTTTTTCTTCTCACTTTCACCAATCAGGTGGGCATTTGAAAAGAGTCAAAACAATTACCATTCTGCAAAGACATTTGTAGCAGTACCTAACAGTTAAACCAGGGGTGGGTTCCTCCCAGTTCAGATCAGATCTACTGAACTGTTAGTGACCCGCTGGTAACATGAAGATGGCATTGCAATCCATTCAATCTGTGCCGGTCTCTGTGTGCTGCCATCTGTGGTTTTTTAAAAAAAAATTGGGAATTTTTTTCGGTGTTTGGATGGCTTCTCCTCATCCTCTGCTTCGAAAAAAAGCCCTCCCACCCACCCCTGGGTTAATACCAATCTTTTTTTTTCACCTGAAGCATGGCTGAGCACTCCTCAGCTGTGGTTTGGGCTGAAACTACCTTCTGAGCATGTGCGGTAGTGAATTTGTAAGAGGGGATGCGCGCACAATGCAAACCAGTGGTGAAGGTAAGTGGAACCCATCCTGAATAAACAAACAAATAAATAAAAGGGGAGTTGAGGAGATTTTTCCCATATGAATCCAAGTTTTAAAGCAGTTGAAAACAGTTTCCTTGTTCTTAGAAACATTCCGCATAATCCATCACAACTTTCCTTCAGGATGAATTTTGGAACTGGATTTGCACTCTGGAAAATAAACCCTTTTAGAGTATATTCATACTTCCTAGTAAGACTTTTTGTTAAATCATACAACCCATCTCTAGGAAGAAAAGAGCCTTTAGCTAATATATTCAATTTAGTGTTTCGGTTTCTCTGACAGCTGTTACCTATTTGGCTGCAAAACATTGTTTGTCCTATTTAAAAACTAGAGCTCATAACTTAGTAATAAAATGTTGGCATTTAGATAGCAAGGACTACTCCTTCAAAACGAAAAAGCCTTCTAGGAATGCTAACATTTTGAGGTGTTCATGTTACAAAATGTTTAAAAGAGGAAAAGCTTGTGACAGCAAGATATTTGGAAGGATTTTAGAAAATCAGTTCACTCATTTCCTCCAAGTCAAGTAGTTTTTAAACTACTTATTCACATTCAATCAAGCTTAAAATATCTAGAATGAGTTTGGTTGCTTATGTCACTCAGCCATTACAGATTACATACCTTATGATGATTCCAGCAGAATCGGAGCATGTGTCAATCATGAAAACTTTTATGTTTTCTCCAGTTGCAGAAGAACACAGCAACATTTAATGCACATTCCAATAAATAAAGTTGGGCTCCAGATCAATACAAACTGAGACTTACCTGAATGAAAACTGATTACAAATAAATAAGATGTAGGCTTTGTAATGCCAAACTAGGTTTGCAATTATCATTCCAATCTTTAAAAAGAGAATGGAGAAGTTATATGGTTACTCATCCTATTTTATTTTTATCTGCATTAAGAGGGGGCTGGAAACTAGTGCGAGAGACTAACTGAAAATGATATGAAGTAGTGGGAAGGTTTTGTGATGTCTTAACTTCAGAAAAGATTGGAATCTGAAAGACCAGAAGTTCCTACAATGGGTAACCAGAGTATACACAGCACTGCTATGTACAAAGGATGATCTCTGGAACAGCAGCAAAGACAGCAGTTCATTGGCTTGGTTGTAGAAGACCTTCCAAGGTAGACAACACAACCAGAAAATATGGAAAGCTTTCTTTATTTGTTGGTTTCCATTGATGGAAGGAGAACTTTTACATGCAAGTCATAAAATCTAGCGTCAACCTGATATTTCTATGTCAACAAGTTTTCAATTGAAAGTCAGATTTATTCATTCAGTTTTAAATAGTTTTTAGAGTAGAGAATAAAACCAATATACTGTAAGTACATCAGTTAAAACAAGGCATCATCTGAAGAAATTTTGAAATTCTAAAAAGAAGAATTCAAAAAAACTATTTGTGGAAATAAGGCATTATTTCTTTAAGAAATGTTATGCCTATATTGATATGTTGATGCAACTTGCTTTTCTTCGTAGCATTCCCTGTTGCAGGAGAGGAGGAGTAACGACACGGACACAATGAGCTGGATTTAAACTGGGTCATTTTATTGAAATAAATTTGCATAATTTATTTAATCAAATTAGCATAATCAACATGAATAGCTAATGACCCTAACTTGGACCTGCAGGGTCAAACAATTGCTTCAGGGGCGGAAAATGATGTATAATAAACTTCCAGGGCAACATATGGGCGTAGCTCCAAGGTAATCCAGGTGAGGGACCCCTCCCTCACCTGAGACCATGCCATGCACTTGCATGTGGGAGATCCCGCCGGCTAACCCCTAAAAGGGGAATTAAATATGCGGGACCCAAAGACAGGTTCCCCCCAGCTGCTCAGGTCGCCAAAACCACAAGCTTGGAGAGAACCTGTCAATCATCCCCAAAGATGCCCAACGGAGAACACGCAGTTGCTAAACCACCACCCAGTTTTCCGCCCCTAACCTGCCTACCCAAATGACCAAAGGTAAGCCAATTAACCTAAACAGGTGCAAGCACCCCTAATAGCTCTATCCGTCTCCACAGTGTGGAATAGGCGAAAAAACGGTCATGGCTAAGGGACCAGACCGCCAAAAATTCCTATTCGGCCCCCTAGGGCGACCCAAAATAGCACACTGTAAGTGGGTGGGTGTCTGCAATTAATGCCGAGTCCGGGCGAGAAAGGTGAGCCTCGGGCCTGCACGCCCTTATATAGGGCAGGCAGGCCCCGCCCGGACACGTCACTGATCAGGCCACCCAGGCCTGATCATCGGCCAAGATCTCGTGAAGTCTCGCAAGATCTCGGCCGAATCCAAGATGGCGGCCGCCGTGTGCCCTTGTCTCCCCGGGCCTCCAGCAAAAGGCACCAGTGAGTAAAGACCACTGGTGCTATTCTTAGAAGCTAAGCAACCTCAGACCAGCTTCAGAAGACTAGCAGGTTGGTAACTTGAATGGGGGAATTCTAGAGCTTTAGGCTAGACTGAAAAAACATTTTTAAAGTGTACTCACAAACCGCTTGTCCCAGAACAACCCAACAAAAAACCACTTCTTAACTGCTGCTGAGCAGAGTACATGCTATGTTCACATAGTTACCAGGATCCAAGATCAATTCAAAGGCAACTTAACTAACTACATGAAATTAACTACATGATCTCAATAGCAAATTCAGAAAATAAAACCTAACACAGGGGTATCAAACTCATGGGCCAGAGGCATCATATGCTGGCCATGCCCATGCCCGGTTTATTGAAGGGGAAATTAATCGCAATATGTCATGTGATGATGCCATAATGACATGAGTTTGCCACCTCGATCTTTCTTCCCAAATGTCCAAGAAAATAGCTAAATTGGTAAAAGTTTCAAAGAACCATACAAGTCTATGTTGGTTTAAGTTGGTTTAAATCAAATCTACCCAGCTTAGCAGTTTAATTGTTCTACTTTTCTTCATTCCCATTTGTACTTTTATGTTTGTTGTTACTACTTGTGCATTTTTCTGCCCCTGGATACATCAATCAGAAGAAAACAACACTTTGAGACAAATCATTAAATGAAGTCCACATTTGATCAAATAAGATAGTTGTTTTTAAAATAAAATCCAGGCATGTCGTCATCTTCCTCTTTATATTTAATGATGAAATAATATTGAAAAGCAAGAGAAAAACCATCTTATAGTTGCAGATCAGAGATTTTATGTAAAAAAAAAAAAAGCTACAGACCACTAGGTAGGAAATTCATTTCCTTTTTTCAATTCATCTCCTGTTATAAAACCCACTGAATGGAACTTGTTAATTTCAAAGTTGATTGCTGAATTGGTTTGGTTTAAAGAAAAGAATACTACTGCTGCCACTCGTCTTTCCCCCTCCCTCCAGTTCCAGCTTTGCTGAAGGATTTTAAGGAAATTTCTTTTCTGACTCCTAAGATAACATATATAGATATATTTCCATAAAGCCTTTTACTTGATTTGACATTTCCAAAGCCTGTGGGCAAAGTACAATTATCTCCTTGGAGAGATACCATCTCCAGATGACAAAACCGGAGCTGAACATTCAGCCCAAACTAAGCTGTCTTTGCCACAACCCTTGTATCAGGGAAGGCGATCTTTGGCTGCCGCACGACAATGAGGCTGGATGACTGGAGGGGCTGGTAACAGAATACAGAATGTTTTATCTCTAGGTCACAAGTTCAAGACCAGCTGCCAGTGATATTAATTCAAAGCCATTCCTTGTGACGGCTGGTAAGATACAGGTTGGTGGTCACAGTTGGTTTAGGATTGCCAGATGTTCTTTTTATAAAGGAACATCCTTTTTTAAAAAATGATATTGCTTTTCTTACATAGTCCAGACTCCAGAGAAAATTACAAATGCCTCTTACACTAAAACTCTCAATTTACTCAGATGGGGGAAATGGATTAAAAAAAAACCATTGTCCTTAAAAATATTGGAAATGTTTGTTTATCTGCTACATGTAGTGAAGTCAATGAAGAATACCATTACTGTTCCTTATGAACAATTTAGCTCTTATCTCTATAATGGACAAAACAAGAACTAACATATTCAATTGCATCAAATAAAATGTAAAACTAGATGTTAATAAGAATATAAGATTTTATTTGCATCAAGCACAGTTACTGGTGACTTCACAAAGATATCAGGATCCTTGCATCCCTAACCCCTTACCCAGGACTCTTCAAAGTTGACAACTTTAAGACTAATGGACTTCAATTCCCATAATTCCTCCTCCAGTCATATTAGATTGGGTAATTAAAAGGCAAAACACCCCCATTTTTGCAAAAATTGGGTGGGTAAAGGACCATTTTTGCCCATTTTTTTCCACAAAAATGGGGGCATTTTTTTTCTTATCACAGTCCCCAGGAGCTCTCTGCAGGCTTCCCAGTCCCTTTACAAACCCAATTTCTGTGAAAAAAAATGGGTGGAAAATGGCTTGTTTTTTTGCAAAAATGGGACATGGTGGTGGGACTTCGGGAGACCAGAAATGGCTGTTTTCAGTGTATAAGATGCACCAACATTTCCACCCTCTTTTTTGGGGGGGAGGGGGGAGGTATGTCTTATACTCTGAAAATATGGTATATAGTCTATCTAGATGTCATCTGGAATTTGCAGTTCAACCATCATAGTTTTAACTCCTAAAATAGATGGTTCTTCTACCAAGGGTATCAAACTGGTGGCCCAAAGTGCAGAAATATTTTGTGAAATTATTATGAATACAGTGTTGGATTCTCGTACTTACCATAGGTAGTAGATGTACAATGCTCTAAATTGTTGTGCTCTACATTTGTCTGCACAGCAACCTTCTGCCTCCTTTTGTCTTAACTGTCAAACACACTCTTTTAGTGATTTTATTAAATATCATAATTACAATAGTAAAACATAGATAATACAAACTGAAAAATATTTAGAAATAGGTGTAAAGGGAAAGTATAGGAAAGATATAAAGAAAAGAAAAGTAAGTAAAGGAAAGAAAATAACAGTAAAGGAAAAGAAATGTATAAGTCACTCTCAACTTCCATCGCAATTTCATTAACTTCTTGCCTCGTCTTAAATTGCAACAAATGACTTCTTCTTCCCATATCCCATCTCTTAACTATAAAAAACAAATTCATAAGTATCATCATGAGCCCCAATGTCAACAAAAGTCCATTGGGTTTTCCAGAAATAACAACAGCCCTTCATGGCACTAGACCAGAATATCTCCGAGACCGCCTGCTGCCGCACGAATCCCAGCAACCGATTAGGTCCCACAGAGTGGGCCTTCTCCGGGTCCCATCAACTAAACAATGTCGGTTGGTGGGCCCCAGGGGAAGAGCCTTCTCTGTGGCGGCCCCGGCCCTCTGGAACCAACTCCCCCCGGAGATTAGAACTGCCCCTACTCTCCTTGCCTTTCGTAAGCTCCTTAAGACCCACCTGTGTCGTCAGGCATGGGGGAACTGAGACATCTCCCCCGGGCATATACAATTTATGAATGGTATGTGTGTATGTATGTGTGTTTAGAAAATGGGGTCTTTTAAATGTTTTTAGTAGAAATTTAGATTTGTTGTAAACTGTTTTTTCACTTTGTTGTGAGCCGCCCCGAGTCTGCGGAGAGGGGCGGCATACAAATCTAAATAAACAACAACAATCTATTTATTTTAACCTTATTCAAAAAACCCAACATTATATTCTTTCCTTTTACTTGTAACAATCTTAATCTTTAGTCCTGTCAAATGTTGCAGAACTTGACTTCATTTCTCCTTTGTCCCTTTCATATTTTTCAGTGCTTTAAATTTAAAGAACTTAAAGTTTTAGAAATTTCTGACCTTGCCAAAGTTTTTGTTAAATCCAGTGTAGAAATATTATCCACCCCACTATTTTGGTTTATTGTTTCAATTTTCCTGTTAATTATTAAAACTTTCAGCCAGTTTATTTTCTATGTCCAGTGTAACACATTTTTCCGTGCCATTCATATAACCTTTCATTTGTAAGTCTGTTTTCAACTCACTCTCTACCTAAGGTAAGCTAAAATCTTTTAGACAGATTCATTGTTAGAATATTCCATACTATTCTATAACTGCTAGTTAAGATTGTGTTTTTCGACATTAATTGAAATACTTATTTTTTTCATATAGAATTTTTAAGATAATCAAAACAAAAGCATTTTCCCAAGGGAAAGTTTTTTTAAAAAAAATAATTTTAAATCTTATTTCAAATTTATCTGGATTCTTAGTTTTTGACTTTCTAAAATCAACGTTTAATCAACTTTTTCCTGTTTATTTTTTAAATCTTCAGAATGGGTTTGTCCTTTACACCTGTTATGAAAAAAGTTATTCGCCTTTTAGAGAAACTTCACTGTTGCGCATTCCAATGGCCAAGAAATTTAAATACTAATCAATTGACCATATTGGGTTCTATCAGAAATAGGAAATTCAATTCTCTTTTTTTAACTAAACGAATCCAGCACTCGGTGAAAATTATTCAGTGATTGAAAAGGGTGGAAAATGGGAGAAAGCATAAACAAATTTCCCCATCAAATTGGCACATTCAGAATGATTAAAGTTTGGATTTCTGTATTCATGTTTTCTGGATTTAAAATATTTTTGGCTAAACAAGTTAAGCATGTTTCTAATAGGCTGCATATCTTTCATTATTATATGAGAGGCAGATACAAAATATTTCTCAAAAACAATATCTACCAAAAAATGAAGAAATGTCTTCATTAAGAAGATGGACATATGGAGGGGGTGGAGAGAAAGATTCTCTGTGTTGTGCATTAACATGACACTAAATGAAATTGAGATATTTATTTAATTGCTAAACTATCTGATTGTTCTCATCTTCAATTTGTGATTCTATCCTCTTTCTTTCTGCTATAATATAATTAAAATGTTGTTTTTACTTCCTTCTGTTCCCTCAAAATAGCTTATGGTTGAGACACAATAAAATATTTGTCACAACCTAATTACCGGTATGTTCAAATTAATCTTTGTATTACTAACGTTATAAGTATCCACAATAAAATAAAAAGACTTAATTGGTAAAAACCACTTATGGAATCATTGGAAAAAAAGTTTCTTACATGTGCAAACATAGATAAACCAAAATTATATCATATGATGGATATGCTATGCTATCTAAAATAGCAAAGAATGGGAATTAACAGATTTTGGCATTCAATGTCAGATTTCCAGATGTTAACATTCTCTGATATGGAGAAAAAAAGCATGATTCAGAGTGGCAATTATTAGCATTATCCAACCATCATATAAAACTATGAGGAGATGCTTGATGTTCCCTCAAAAGTAACTGGGTATTAAAATTCTAACATGGGGGAAGGTTCATGCTGTGTTATAAATGGCACATAGCACAGGCCAGGAGTCTCCAACCTTGTCATCTTTAAGACTTTTGGATTTCAACTTCCAGAATTTCTCAGTCAGCTTTGGTTGGGGACCCTTGGCATGGACCATACCCGATCTCTGAGAAGAGTAATATAATATGTAGTGTCTGGATTTCCAGTGCTGACTCTGAAGGCCTGTAGGCCTGGTCTCAACTTTGCTCAGACTATAATAGAATAATATATTTCTCATTACAATGCTGATTCCCGTAACAAGCAAACAAAAGAAATAAGGCCCTATCATTTTCCAGATATACTCTGAAATTTAGCAAGGCAGACAGTCAGTCTGTGCTTGGTATCAGATTAACTATGATTATCACTTTTTAAATATAATGGCACCCAGTGTGACATCATATTCACATAAAATAATTGATGGAGCTTTGCATCAAATATAGGGACAATTTCACCAGTAGGCTCATTTTTTTCAGTCATTTACTGAAACCTAATTTGGTTTTTGGTCTGATGAAAACTCTGCCATATCAAAAGTATGAATTCCAATACAAAAATGAATACTGTACTATAGAGACATGGTTTAAATGTATCTGAGCCATTTGCATGATTTAGTCAAAATCATTTCTTCCCTTCTGGTATCTCACTTGGAATAAACCAGAAATTTGTTTGCAAGTTTATTTCATCATGATGATCATCCAACTGGATAACATTTTGTAGAATATGCAGTTAAAACAGCTTTCTCTATCATAAACATACTGCTTTAACAAATGCTATTTCCAAATCAAGCAATGTGCAGAGAAGGGTGTTTTCACTGCTTTCATTAAGGAAAGGCCAACATACTGCAACACTGGGTGATGGGCAATATATTGAAAGAATAACACAGTTGGAAATGGCCCTGGAGGCCTTCTAGTCCAACCCTCTGTCCAAACAGGAGACCCTATGCCATTCTGGACAAGTTGATGTCCAATATGTTCTTTAAAATGTCTAGTCATGGAACACCCACAACTTCTGTAGGCAAGCCATTCTAATGATTAATTGTTCTCACTGCTACTCTTAGTTCTAAGTCAGATCTCTCCTTGATAAGTCTCCATCCATTACGTCTTCTGCACTCTCATGTGCTTAGATAGACAGCTCTGATATCTCAATGAAGTCATCAGCAACTGAGCTTGACTCAAAGGAAATCTTATTTTCTTATTGACATCTAATTTAAATCTTATTGGATGCAGTTGAATATGTTAATTCTTGTTTTGCCACAATAGAGATAACAGCTAAATCAGGGGTCCAATTCATGGCCCCCTCAGACTGTTGAAGGGCCAGACCAGTTGGGTGGGCATGATGAGGTGGTCATGTGACTTGATGGCATGGCCAATTTATTTATTAATATGGATTTTTATGTTTTACAATTCACATCTATAGTTTTTATATAGTTTTATCTCACTGTTGTGTGCCACCCAGAGTTACCTTTGGTGAACTGCTCTCACCAGGATCTAAGGCAAAAAAAATCAGAAAGATCCAAAAGTTAAGGCAGCTTCTATAAAAGCATTTGCAGGACTGAACTATTCATATAAAAACCAGGGTGAGATATTCAAATAACTGGGAAAAGAACTGAGATAAAACCTCCCATAGCAAAGCCCATAAAAATCCTGATCTTGAGTGAGACATAGATACTGGATACTGGATCACCTTATTTCAGAAGGAGTTTAATGGCATCTTGTATTTTATTGAAAAGCTTATGTGAGCACAGTCCTCATATAAACTCCTTCCTCATAATATGAACTCACTGGTGCTGAAACATGAGGCAAATCTATTCATTCCTTAAAGGCTTGAGAGAAGAGAGAAAATAAAGATTCCATTGCTCATTATTGTCCTTTTTCCTGGCTCAGAGGTCTGCAACCTCTTTTTGTATTTTTATATGTTGTGAGCCGCCCTGAGTCCTCAGAGAAGGGCAACATATAAGTCCAATAAACAAATAAACCTTAAACACTCCCTCTCATCTCTCTTTCACCTTTTTCTCTTTGCCTCCCTCCCCCTCCCTCCTATATTTTTCTCTCATCTCTCCCTCTCTTTCTCACCCCTTTCTCTCTCTAATCTTTCTCTCTCTTTTACTTTCTTTCTCTCTTTCTTTCTCTCCCCTCTCTCTGTGACTGTGTCTGTGGCGGTGACCATGACTGTGACTGTGTTTGTGTATGTCTCTCTGTCTGTCTGTCTCTGTCTCTCTCTCTGTTTGTGTGTCTTTCACTCCCTGTGTCTGTGTCTCTTCTCACTCTCTCAGAAAGACCTGCAAGCTTTCCTTGGAGCTTGCTGGAGGCTTCCCTCCCCCCTCCTCCTCTCACGATCCCCTGGTATGGCAGGGCCAGGGGGGGGTGCATGAGAGGAGGAGAAGGGGGGGAGGAGGTAATATTCTGCCACTCATTCCCCAACAAGCCCGGATTTCCAAAAGGAAGAAAGAAAAATGGGTAGCAAAAAGCTCTGAATGAGAAGAGGCACAGTGACAGGGAGTGAGAGAGCGACATAGACACACACACACACACAGATCATTTTTGAGAAATCATTTCTGAGATCATTTTTTTAAAGATGAAATTTGATTTCAATTAAGATGCCAATTGTTCCAAACTCTAGAAAGCGAATATAGTAAAATTCTTGTGAAAGAGAAAGATAAGTGGAGAGAAAAGTGAGAAAATCAAATTGTTTCAAACCGACGGCTACTTCCAGGTTTGCTCTCTGCCCAGAGAGAGAGACAGAAAGAAAGGGAGGGAGAGAATACATGCCAGGGATGAGTGGGGCAGAAAGTGGGGTCCTGCAGGAAGAAGGGAGCCAGTCTCCCCCCTTTGAAGCTAGCTTTTGCTGTGCTCTGTAAGGTGCTGCAAGAGCAATGGGAAGGCATGGCGATGGTATTGGGTCTTAACTCCCCCCTGCCCCACAGCAAAGGAAAACCAACTTGGCTTTTCTTTCCCTCCGCACACTCTCTTCCTCAGACTCAATGCCATTTCAGGACAGAGGAGTGTGCACTGGAAACAGCTGGTGGACGAAGCCAGGGACTATATGGTTGCACTGCAGCATTGCCACTATGCTAGCTGGCCTTCCCTGCCCACTCATTGTCCCCCGCCCATTAGCCTTACCTTAGCAGTCAGCAGAACCCCATGGGCTGGAAGATAAGGATGACATCTGGGAAGAATGAGGCAGGGGGTAGAGCTTAATCACCATTGCACGCGGTCCAGTTAGATTGTGTCAGGACTTTTTAAAAAGCACCTTTTGGACAACCATGATCTGGATGACCAAGAATCTGTTAGAATATTCATGACTGGGAGAGTCATGTTAACAAGGACTTTTTGGACAGGCATTTAAACTAGGTAAAGGGGACAGAGATGTAACTGATGTGGGTGATTTCTGTCCCCGACCAATGAGGATAAAGCAGTTTTTGGAAGCTTATGAAAAGGGAGCTGCAAATAAAATAGATGTAGTTGTTGATGATAAGGGGCAAACTAATAATGAAAATAATGTTCTTCGTGTAATGTGCACAAATGCTCGAAGCTTGAGCAACAAGCTCTGTGAATTAATGGCCATAATATCTAGAGATAATTTGGACCTGGTTGCCATAACTGAGACATGGTTTAAGGATTCTAATGAATGGGAAATATCCATACCAGGATATACACTGTATAGGAAGGTCAGAATAGAGAGAAGGGGAGGTGGAGTAGCCATTTATGTTAAAGAAACTCTAAAAACAACACTAATTCAAAATACATGTCAAGATCTAGAGACCCTCTGGATTTGCATGCAAAATAAAGACGGTTCTGTCATTAGAATTGGGGTGATCTATAGTCCTCCAGGGCAATCTGAGGAATATGACAACAAGATGGTGGATGAAATTACCCAAATGGCAGTAAAGGGAGATATTGTGGTTATGGGTGATTTCAACATGCCTGATGTTGACTGGAATATCCCCAGTGCCCTTACATGCAAAAGTAAGAATATAGTAGAGGCCTTTACAGGAGCAGCTCTGGCACAGCTGGTTAAGACACCAACTAGAGGGGAGAATATTCTAGATTTAGTTTTTACGAATGGGAATTGGGTTTCAGATGTCAAGGTGGGAGAAAATTTAGGTTGCAGTGACCATCTATGTTTGTGGTTTGATGTAAAAACTCATTGTGAGCAATCCTATAATGCAACCAAAGTATTGGATTTCAGAAAAACAAATTTTAATGCAATGGGGGAATATTTAGATAATGAATTAAAGGGGAGGGATAAAATGGCAGGAGCAAGCACCCAGTGGACTGTATTTAAAAAGGCCATCTTAAAAGCCACTGGACTGTATGTAAGACAAATAACTAAAGGTAAAAGGAAGAAGAAACCGCTATGGTTTAGCAATGATGTAAGGACTATAGTCAATGAAAAAAAGGCTGCCTATAGGAGGTATAAAGAGTCTGGAAGTATAGCTGATAGGGAGGTGTATAAAATGAGACAGAAGGAGGTGAAACAGATAATATATGCTGCTAAAGCCTCAAAAGAGGAAGAAATTGCCAAATCTCTAAAGAAGGGGGATAAAACCTTCTTCAGATATATTAGTGATAAGAAGAAGAAAAACTGCGGCATCACGAAGCTTAGTACCGGGAAAAATACATGCATTAATGGGAATAAGGAGATCGCTGACCATTTCAATAGCTACTTCTGTTCAGTTTTCTCAAAAGACACCTTACAAAATAATACTATAGAGGGATATAGCATTGCCTCCAACTGTACGGATTCAGCTCCAGTGATCTTAGAAGCCGATGTCTTAGAAGAACTTGAACGATTAAAGATAAATAAGGCAATGGGTCCAGATGGCATCCACCCCAGAGTTCTTAAAGAACTCAGATCTGTCATTGCTACCCCCCTGACTGATTTGTTTAACCAATCCTTGTTAACAGGAGATGTTCCTGAGGATTGGAGAATGGCAAGTGTTGTGCCTATCCACAAGAAGGGCAGTAGAGAAGAAGCTGGTAACTACAGGCCAGTTAGCTTGACATCAGTTGTCGTTAAAATGATGGAGACTCTACTGAAAAAGAGGATAAATCAGCACCTAAAAAACAATAAATTATTGGACCCAAATCAGCATGGCTTTACTGAAGGCAAATCATGTCAGACTAATCTCATTGATTTCTTTGACTATGTCACAAAGGTGTTGGATGAAGGTGGTGCCGTAGATATTGCCTACCTGGACTTCAGCAAAGCCTTTGATACGGTTCCACATAAAGAGCTGATAGATAAATTAGTGAAGATTGGACTTAATCCCTGGATAGTTCAATGGATTTGCAGCTGGCTGAAGCATAGACACCAGAGGGTTGTTGTGAATGGCGAGTATTCTGAGCAGAGTCAGGTTACAAGCGGTGTGCCACAAGGGTCTGTTCTGGGTCCTATTCTTTTTAATATGTTTGTGAGTGACATAGGGGAAGGTCTGGTAGGGAAGGTTTGCCTATTTGCCGATGACTCTAAAGTGTGCAATAGGGTTGATATTCCTGGAGGCGTCGACAATATGGTAAATGATTTAGCTTTACTAGATAAATGGTCAAAGCAATGGAAACTGCAGTTTAATGTTTCCAAATGTAAAATAATGCACTTGGGGAAAAGGAATCCTCAATCTGACTATTGTATTGGCAGTTCTGTGTTAGCAAATACTTCAAAAGAAAAGGATTTAGGCGTAGTGATTTCTGACAGTCTCAAAATGGGTGAACAGTGCAGTCAGGCAGTTGGGAAAGCAAGTAGGATGCTTGGCTGCATAGCTAGAGGTATAACAAGCAGGAAGAGGGAGATTATGATCCCGCTATATAGAATGCTGGTGAGACCACATTTGGAATACTGTGTTCAGTTCTGGAGACCTCACCTACAAAAAGATATTGACAAAATTGAACGGGTCCAAAGACGGGCTACAAGAATGGTGGAAGGTCTTAAGTATAAAACGTATCAGGAAAGACTTAATGAACTCAATCTGTATAGTCTGGAGGACAGAAGGAAAAGGGGGGACATGATCGAAACATTTAAATATATTAAAGGGTTAAATAAGGTCCAGGAAGGAAGTGTTTTTAATAGGAAAGTGAACACAAGAACAAGGGGACACAATCTGAGGTTAGTTGGGGGAAAGATCAAAAGCAACATGAGAAAATATTATTTTACTGAAAGAGTAGTAGATCCTTGGAACAAACTTCCAGCAGACGTGGTAGATAAATCCACAGTAACTGAATTTAAACATGCCTGGGATAAACATATATCCATCCTAAGATAAAATACAGAAAATAGTATAAGGGCAGACTAGATGGACCATGGGGTCTTTTTCTGCCGTCAGACTTCTATGTTTCTAAGGTTAGCTAATGAATAGACGTAGCAACTGACTCAGACAATAGGAGCTACCACTTCTGAGTCTGTGCAGAGAATCAAAATTGAAACTGAAGCTTAAGGCTGGGTGTGGCTCACTCTCCACTCTGCCTACTATAAATTTCCTGAAATGAAACTGTTCTCTGATGTCTGTAGCTGATTGAAAAAGAATTCTACTTGTGGTATTGCAAGTCTCTGTGTGTGTGTGTGTGTGTGAGAGAGAGAGATTTTGTCAAGTCACCCTGGTATATGGGAGGAGCATACAGCTTCCTTTTTGCCTCGGCCCCACCAGGGGATATATTCCAAGGCAGATAAACTTTTTATAGCTGACAATTATGATCTATAAGTGTAACATACTTTTGTCTTCCTTTTCATTATCAGCAAAAATATGTTTTACACAGAGAGAGAGAGAGAGAGAGAGAGAGAGAGAGAGAGAGAGAGAGAGAGAGAGATATGAATCAATCATCTGTGTGTGCTTCTGGTTTTTATATTTGCAACGAACTTTAATAGAATCATTCAAATTAGCCCAAAATTGACATTGCTAAGTGAGACAATTGTTCAGTGACTGTTGCCTCATTTAAGATCCTTCTTGCCACAGTTGTTAAGTGAATCACTGCAGTTGTTATGTTATTAATATGGTTGTTGAATACAACTGGCTTCCCCATTTTCTTTGCTTGTCAAAGGGTCATAAAAAGTGATCACATTACCCCAGGACACTGAAATGTCATAAATATGAGTCAGTTGTCATGTGTCTGAATTTTGATCGTGTGACCATAGGGGTGCCGCATAGATGATAAGAGTGAAGAATGGTTGTGAGTCACTTTTTCAGTGCTATTATAACTTTGAACAGTCACTAAATGAACTGTTGTAACTCAAGGATTACCTGTATTTCATCTTCATCCAATTCTTAGTTTAGGATTTGCCTATATCTTCCTTCCCTTTCAGGTACTCCTCAGTTACCATCCTTTGCTTTGAGCAACATATATTTTAACAGTATTCATCAAGATGCAACAAGGATTTTTTTAAAAATCTATGTATTGCCCTCCTTCAACTTTCAATTGGTTGAGTGTATCATTTCCATAACCTTTATAAAGTTTGGGGATTTCCAGATTGGGCTTTTGCACAACCTCAGGATCAGCTTGAAATCCATTGATCTCACATTGCTTTTGGTATTTGGCAGTACATCAGACTAATTTCTGGTTCAACTAAGGTTGAACTTGGAACTCTTTAAAATACTTTGTTTTAAATAACACAGCCTGCGGTGTTTGCAAAAGATCTGTTTTTCCCATTTGTGGGAACTCTTGCCTTTCCATGCTTTCTGACTCCTGAGTTTCAGCCAGCCTAATATATATTTCAACAGGAAAGGCTTTTGGAACTCCTCATCATTACAATAGTTCTGTTTTGTTGCAATTGTTGATGTTGCTCTTGTTTTGCATACAGGCAAATGCACCAAAATGTAAAATAATGACATGGGGAAGGTGTAAACAGCTTGTTTTGCTTATCGGTCATGAAGTGAATGGATTATCGATCCAGTAGAATTCAGAAGAATGGAGTCATTAAATTATAGGAAATAACCTTTGAGAGATTGGGAAGTGGAAATAGTATTAAATCGCTCCTTTTAGTTGTGTTATTCTCAAGCAGGGTTTATTAATGCACCAGGCCGGGCCGTGTGCATAAGCA
This sequence comes from Erythrolamprus reginae, assembly GCF_031021105.1. Classification (NCBI taxonomy): domain Eukaryota; kingdom Metazoa; phylum Chordata; class Lepidosauria; order Squamata; family Dipsadidae; genus Erythrolamprus; species Erythrolamprus reginae. The sequence goes on from NC_091950.1 coordinate 61,342,999, forward strand.
AAGCCTTCAAAATCTGTATATTTGCTATTTGATCTTTTTCAATATTTGGCCTTCCTGTGGTGCGGGTATAGGAGCATGACATCAAAACATGGCTTATTCTCCATGTTAGTGATAGTGATAGCATTCAAATTTATATACTACTTCACAGTGCTCTACAGCCCCCTCTAAGTGATTTACAGAGTCAGCAACAAACTGGGTCCCCATTTTACCAACCTCAGAAAGATGAAAGGCTGAGTCAACCTTGAGCCAGTGACAATCAAACTGCTGGAAGCCAGCAGTCAGCAGAATTACCCTGCAATACTGCATTCTAACAACCTTGCCATTCTGGCTCTTAACTGAAGAGAGAAGAATTGAAAGCTTTGATTAAGAGAGTGTTCTTAATTAAGCTCATGTTTTTAGGTGCCTTCAAGTCAAGTCCTTCAGAATTCCCAACAAAAGGCATCGAACACTGAGGGATCAAGACAGAAAATATGACATGGAGAAATCATGCCCTTTACATCACTTGGTAAATTTTGTTAGGACATTATTTTTGTTTACCTTGTTCTCTGCCAAGTGTCACTTATTAGTAGAATTAAAAGAACATTCTTCTTAGAATTGTGGACTTGCCTTGATAGATCGTTTATGCAATTTTATCACACTGATTTATGCATAAAATTTAACACATTTTGGCTGCTACTTATAGCTTTAGCAGTTATAGAAAGAATAATGGCATAAGTAAAATAAGGAGGAACTGGAGAAAACTGCAATTTTCATGATTATTCCAAAGAGTACCGTATTTTTTGGAGTATAAGATGCACCTTTTCACACACACACACCGAAAAAGGGTGAAAACTTGGGTGCGTCTTTTACACTAATGTAGCTCCACCCAGCCAGCCACCCCCACTCTTCGGCTTCTGCCTCCCAATAATTTACCTCTTCGCAGAAAACAGTGCAGAGCCTGTTAAGCCAAGCAATTCAATTCAATTCAATTTATTAGATTTGTAGGCCACCCCTCTCCGAGGACTTGGAGCGGCTCACAAGAGGACAATGCACAATATACAAATCCAATGGTTAAAAAAACAGTTTAAAACCCTTATAAAAATAATCATACAACTCAAACAAAACATACATAAATTATAATAGCTAAGGGGTATATTAATTTCCTCATGCCTGGCGACATAGGTGGATTTTCAAGAGTTTATGAAAGGCAAGGATGGTGGGGGCAGTCCTGATCATCGGGGGGGGGGGGAGTTGGTTCCAGAGGACCAGGGCTGCCACAGAGAAGACTCTTCCCTTGGGTCCCACCAGATGGCATTTCTTAGTCGATAGGACCCAAAGAAGGCCAACTCTGTGGGACCTAATTGGTCACTGGGATTCATGCGGCAGAAGGCGGTCCTGAAGGTATTCTGGTCCAATGCCATGTAGGGCTTTATAAGTCATAACCAACACTTTGAATTATGACTGGAAACTTATTGGCAGCCAGTACAAGCCGCAGAGTGTTGATGAGACATGGGCATATTGGGGAAAGCCCATGATTGCTCTCCTGGCTGCATTCTACAGTTTCCAAACACTTTTCAAAGGTAGCCCCATGTAGAGCGTATTGCAGTAGTTGAACCTCAAGGTGATGAGGGCATGAGTGATTGTGAGCAGTGATTCCCTATCCAAGTAGGGCCGCAACTGATGCACCAGGTGAACCTGGGCAAATGCCGTCCTCGCCACAGCTGAAAGATGGTGCTCTAATGTTAGCTGTGGATTGAGAAGGATGCCCAAGTTGCGGATCCTCTCCAAGGGGGTCAATAATTCCCCCCCCCCAGAGTAATGAATGGACAGATAGAATTGCCCTTGGAGGGCAAAACCCACAGCCACTCGGTCTTGTCAGGGTTGAGTTTCAGCTTGTTGACCCCCATCCAGATCCCAACAGCCTCCAGGCACTGGCACATCACTGCCACTGCTTCGCTGACTGGACATGGGGTGGAGCGAACTGATGATACCTCACCCCATGCCCTTGGATGATCTCACCCAGTGGTTTCATGTAGATATTAAATAGCAGGGGGGATAAGACCGAATCCTGAGACACCCCACAAGGGAGAAACCTAGAGGCCGACGTCAGACCCCCCCCCCCACTAAAACCGACTGTGACCGACTGGAGAGGTAGGAGGAGAACCTAATAAATAAAGCAATTTATCATCAGCTTCCCACCCCTCAGCTGAGTGAGGCAGGTCAGCTGGCCATGTGAAAGTGAAACTAAAGCTGAAAGGAAGCAAATTGCTGGGAAGAAGAGGCAGAATTTTATTGCAGAAGAGACGGAGTAACGACACGGACACAAGAGCTGGATTTAAACTGGGTCATTTTTATTAACATAAATTAGCATAAATTAACATACCTAACTATGACCCCACAATGGACCTGCAGGGTCAAACAATTGCTTCCGGGGCGGAAAATGACGTCAGATAAACTTCCTGGGCAACTTATGGGCGTAGCTCCATGCTAGTCCAGGTGAGGGACCCCTCCCTCACCTGAGACCCTGCCATGCACTTGCATGAGGGGGGTCCCGCCGGCTAACCCCTAACAGGGGACTTAAAGGTGCGGGACCCAAAGACAGGTTCCCCCCAACTGCTCAGGTCGCTTCCACCACAAGCTTGGAGAGAACCTGTCAATCATCCCCAAAGATGCCCAACGGAGAACACGCAGTTGCTAAACCACCACCCAGTTTTCCGCCCCTAACCTGCCTACCCAAATGACCAAAGGTAAGCCAATTAGCCTAACAGGTGCAAGCACCCCCTAACCGCACATCCATCTCCCCAGTGTGGAATGGGCGAAAAAACGGCCCGGCTAAGAGGCAAAGCCGCAAAAAATTCCCATTCGGCCCCCTAGGGCGACCCACAATAGCACACTGCAAAACAGGGAGGGCGGGTGGGTGTCTGCTCTCCTGACAAAGTCCGGGCGACAGGCTTAGCCCCGGGCCTGTGCGGCCTTAAATAGGGCCGGCAAGCCCCGCCCAGACATGTCAGCAGTCAGGCCACGATTGGCCTGATTCTCGGCCGAAGTCTCGCCTAGCGAGACTTCAGCCGAGATCCAAGATGGCAGCAGCCAGGAGTCCGGTGTCTCCCCGACCCTCCTGCAAACGTCGCCAGAGGGGTGAGTCCGCTGGCGCTATTGCAGAAGAGACGGAGTAACGACACGGACACAAGAGCTGGATTTAAACTGGGTCATTTTTATTAACATAAATTAGCATAATTTATTCAACTAAATTAGCATAAATTAACATGCCTAACTATGACCCCACAATGGACCTGCAGGGTCAAACAATTGCTTCCGGGGCGGAAAATGACGTCAGATAAACTTCCTGGGCAACTTATGGGCGTAGCTCCATGCTAGTCCAGGTGAGGGACCCCTCCCTCACCTGAGACCCTGCCATGCACTTGCATGAGGGGGGTCCCGCCAGCTAACCCCTAACAGGGGACTTAAAGGTGCGGGACCCAAAGACAGGTTCCCCCCAACTGCTCAGGTCGCTTCCACCACAAGTTTGGAGAGAACCTGTCAATCATCCCCAAAGATGCCCAACGGAGAACACGCAGTTGCTAAACCACCACCCAGTTTTCCGCCCCTAACCTGCCATGGAGCGGGGGTCAGATCTCTATCTTGTCCCCCCGACTCCCCCCTCTAACTGCGCCAGCTCACGCAGAGACCTCTGCAGGTCCTGTAAGAAAAATGGTGTTCTTCTGTTCTGACAGAGGAAGACCAGCAGCCAGGTAAAGCCACAGCTGATCTATGGTGATGAGGGGATGGGCCACTACCACCCCACCTAACTCTCCGACTACCATACCCAGGGCCTTAATCCACATCTAACCCGGTGAAGGGCCCTAAGGAAAATGGCGTCCCACCAAGTGATCCTCGGGAGGATCCAGACCACACCACTTGCGTGGTGGGCCCCACAGTGCGAAGCCACTGCAGGTCTTCGCGAGCCTGACGGATCCAAAGTAGACCCCCAGGCCCACACAGGTCCTTGCCACCGAGGTGCAAGACCCACCACCTGGGCGCAGCAAAGGGATGCCGCCCTCCCAGGACCATCTGGGCGCAGCAATGCAATGCCGCCCTCCCAGCACCACCTGGGTGCAGCAATGGAATGCTGCCCTCCCAGCACCATCTGGGCGCAGCAATGGGATGCCGCCCTCCCAGTACCATCTGGGCGCAGCAATGGGATGCCGCCCTCCCAGTACCATCTGGGCGCAGCAAGGGATGCCGCCCTCCCAGCACTATCTGGGCGCAGCAATGGGAAGCTGCCCCCAACACCCACTGGGCGCAGCAATGGGATGCCGCCCTCCCAGAACCAACTGGGCGCAGCAATGGGATGCCACCCATCCAGCACCAACTGGGCGCAGCAATGGGATGCCGCCCTCCCAGCACCAACTGGGCGCAGCAATGGGATGCCACCCTCCCAGCCCTATCTGGGCACAGCAATGAGATGCCGCCTTCCCAGAACCACCTGGGCGCAGCAATGGGATGCCGCCCTCCCAGCCATAGCGGCAGAAACACCTTTCCCGCCGCACACCCCTTCTCCCCCAGCCAGACGACAACGACCCATCTGCCAACGACAGTTGGGTCCCCCCCGGCGGTACTTGTTGCTGAGTGGCCATCCCAAAAACGCTCCATGACCCCAGAGTAACACCATCGGTCTCGTCATGACGGGGTTGCATAGAAGAGGGCTAAAAGGTAAACCTGGCCTAACCCTCACCCCAGACCCTCAGCTACCCTAAAACAGGCCACTGACTGCCAGCGGACGACTTCCCCGAATCCTCCGTATCGAGAAACCGTAATTCTGCGCTAGTGGCAGCGCCGATACGGAACGAGCGTTCCATAGCCGGCGGGATCAATTCTGGCCTGTCCAAAAAACCCCCGAAACTAGAACCCAGCTAGACTAAAGGGATGAAATGAAAGGCACGGAGTGACTCGTCAGCCTGCGATATGGCCCTGGCCTTGCTAACCCATAGGGCCCCACCAAACCTGACACAAGCCACTGCCCTAAAAGGACGGGCCTCGTACAGAGAGGCACACAGACCATCCAAAGCCTGACTAATCAGCAACAGCTGCTGCACCGTCAGGGCACGACGAGCATCGGAGGAGACTCCTCTCCCAGCCCGCCCACATCTTCCGAATGCAGAAGTCACCAGAAAAATCAGTAACCCCCCCGCCTTGGACCGAAAGGCGAGGCCGGCTAACCTGGACCTAATAGTCCTAACTGAAAGGCCACGCTGCCTAAGCTGGACGCAAAATATGGCCAGGTATACAACTGGGGCAGGCCAACTATAGGGGTGACCCTTATCCCGCCTGAAATCCCCAAACTCTTTACCTGCCAGCTGCTAAGCCCCCAGAGTGCCAGGCACCCCAGAGAGGGCCATAGCCCAGCAGGCCTCTACTCTCCACTGCCCAGGAGCCCACCCAGGCTCCAAGGGGGTCGGGAAAAGCATCAGGCAACGCACGTGCCCACGGGGCCAGGGGCCAAAAAAACCTGGACAACTGACCACGGGACAGGCGACAGCAATCCTGTTATCCAACCCGGGGACATGTCTAGCCAAAAACAAAACGTTCAGAGACAAGGCCCTGTGCACCAAATGGCGGACAAGCCGCATGACCCTGTCGCTCTTAGAGGACAGGGCATTCACAACATGGACCACTGCCAAGTTGTCGCACCAAAAGTGCACAGTCTAATCCCTGAACTGCTCCCCCCAAGGCTCTGAAGACAGTACCAAGGGAAAGAGCTCTAAAAGGTCAAGTCCTTACCAGGGGGGAGGCCCTCCGTTCCAGAGGCCAGACAGACCAGCACCACTGGTCACCTAACACAACCCCAAAGCCACAAGTCCCCGCAGCATCCGAACACAACTTCAACTCAGCTTCCCAAAAGAAGCTCGTGCCTCCAAAATGACAACCCATTAAAACGCTCTAAAAAGTCCCGCCATACGCAGAGGTCAGCCCTGACCCCGGCGCATAAGCAGGTACGATGATGGGCCAAACATAGCCCCTACATCGCATTATACAACCTCAGGGAAAAAACCCGTCCAGGCACCACGACCCGACAGGCAAAATTCAAAATCCCCGCTAATTCCTGCAGCTGCCTAAGAGTGACCTTCCTGCAGCCCAACACAAGATCAAGCGTAGCCCGGATCTTGACTAACTTATCTAGGGGCAATCTAGAAGATTGCTCCTCTGAGTCCAATTCAATACCAAGGCAGGTAATCTTGGTGGCTGGGCCCTCGGTCTTCACAGGGGCTAGAGGCACCCCCAACTGAGCACAAAGGGCTTCGAAGTCCTGCAGCAGAGCAAAACATCGCTCTGAACGCGCAGGCCCTGCCATCAAGACCCCATCACGGTAGTGAACGACCGAACCAAGACCACTGCTCCTCCTGAGCGCCCACTCCAAGAAGGTGCTAAAGCTCCCAAAAAGAGAGCATGAGACAGAGCAACCCATAGGTAAAGCCCTGTCTACATAGAAACCACCCTCAAAATGGAAGCCCAAGAGCTCGAAGTCGTCTGGGTGAATGGGGAGGAGCCGGAATGCAGACTTAATGTCACATTTACCCACAAGGGCTCCGACCCCACACTTCCTAACTATGGCCGCGGCCACATCAAAGGATGCGTACCGGACTGAACAAAGTTCATCAGGAATGAAATCATTCACTGACTCCCCTTTGGAAAAGACAAGTGGTGAATCCACCAACATTCACCACTCGCCTGTTCGGGCCTCCTTCTTTATTTTACCCCTGACAATGTCTTCATGCCCCACAACCAGTCTAAGGTTGTCAAACACGAAGACCTTCCTAACCCCCCTGTAAGGGATCCTAAAACCCAGCAGGAAACCTAGCAGAAGAGCATCCGCTCTCTCGCGAGGGTGGTAGTTTTTTAAACCAACCCTTAAGAACAACAAGATTAATTGTACTGGGGCCCAGTATGCCCAGCAGGCGGGGGCTGCTTCGCCTGACCCCCACCCTTCTTGTCCTTCCCCGTCTTAGGCCTAGGACAAACGAAAGCGGCATGGGAGCCCCAAACTGGGGACGGCCCAAACCGTAAAGGCTCCTAAACTAAACACCCCAGGCCCCGACTGGTAAGCCATCACTGGGTCCAGAGCCATAGCAGCCGAAGCTGGCAGGGTCCAACATCCTGCCCTAGATACCCCGGGCCTCAATGGAAAAGCCGACGCAGGAGCCCGAGGGAGGGCAGCCGTCGCCGGTGGGGACCACACCTGATTACAGGTGCCCGCCGGAGACCCTAAACCATTGCACTCACCCCCGAAACCAGGCGGGACAAAAGCCTGCCCAGGCCAAGGAAGGAGTGCAACGGAGGTCGAATGCGTTGCGACCTCAACTGCTCCGAAAGGTGAATAAGGCACCCAGGGTATACCCAGTCCCACGGGGCCTGGCAAGGCCGCCACCTGCCCGGGCTGGACAACCACTAGGATAGACCTACTTCGACCTTATTTTGGCCTTATCAACTGGCCATACCCGCACTGGGACTTGAACCTGTAACCTCTGCCTGCAAGGCAGAGAATTAACCTCCAGGCTACAGTATCCAATCCCGATTTGGGTTTTTTAAAAAAAAATATTATTATTATTATTTTAATTATTATTTATTTATTTATTTATTTATTTATGACTGAATTTATTTATTTAATTTTATTTCAGGTGTGTGTCTTTTTCTATTTTTTGAACCAGGAGCCAAAGCCAAAAAGGCCCCGGCCCCAAAAGAAAATGAAGACTGCTGCCTAGGAAGGCGGGGGGGTAGTAGTAGGGCTGCTACTTATCGAAAAGGAGCCCAAACTGACCCCCGCTGCCCTCCTCGCTCCCCCAAGGGGAAAAACGATCGCTCCCCCACCGGGAGCCCTAGCCAGGTCCCTCAAGGACGCCACACCATGAGGCTGCCCAAAATGGCGACCGCAAGCCGAGCCAAGTCGCCAAGGGGGGAAGCGCGCAACCGATTACCCACACACACACACACACACACACAAAGCGCCATCCGTGACACCTAGCGATCCCCCCGACCCGAGGGGATAAGTTAATAGGGGGGGCTCACGCCGGACACCAGCCGAAGCACGGTTGCTGCCTGAGAGGTTCGTATGGAACAGGGGCAGACCGCAGGCCTCGGATGGGTGAAGGCTTTCACCAGGACAACGAGCCGCTGCCCCCCAAGCCTCCGACGAGGCTTCTAAATCGACGGCCGTCACCACGCGGCCGCCGTAAAAGCTCCAAGAGCAGACAGCCGAGTGTCTGCTCTCCTGACGAAGTCCGGGTGACAGGCTTAGCCCCGGGCCTGCGCGCCCTTAAATAGGGCCGGCAAGCCCCGCCCGGACACGTCAGCAGTCAAGCCACGATTGGCCTGATTCTCAGCCGAAGTCTCGCCTTGCGAGACTTCAGCCGAGATCCAAGATGGCGGCCGCCAGGAGTCCGATGTCTCCCCGACCCTCCTGCAAACGTCGCCAGCAGGGTGAGTCCGTTGGCGCTATTTTCTTGTTAACAAAACGAAGAAGCTTTTTAAAATAAATGTTTGATCTTTGCAGGCCCAGTGCTATTGTATCTTCTTTTAAATAGTAGAGAATAACTATACTTCCAGAAAGCCACATCAATTTTAACTGTATCAGTACAATAATAGACTGAAATGTATCAGTGTCCTGTTTAGTATTAAGATAAGGCAGCTGAGTTAAACCTTGACTTAGGCATGTTAGAAGTAGATCTATTTAAATAATTGGGAGGAGATAGTGTGATTACATTTAAGAAAATTTTCTAGCATTAATATGTCATCATATATTTACATTTACATTTCTCAAATTCTTTGCTATTTCTATGGGTCAGGCACACATGCACAGAAATATGTCATCTGTTCTGTTTGCTGTTTGCAATTTGGCAAATTCCTGGGAAGCAGAGGCAGAATGTTTTCCCTTGTTTTTCTCCCCAAAAACTAAGGTGGGTCTTATACTGTACTCTGAAAAATACAGTAATTGGAAAATATTCTGCATATTATTTTTCTAACTTTAAATGCCTCTATCAACCAAAAAATTGCCAATTCCATTCAGATACTTATTTATTTTAATTTATTGGCTGCCCAACTCCAATGAACATGTGCACTAGGGAATAAGGGTGGACTTTTTCCCTATTAAGTGTAAGAATATTATTGGTAATCATAGTTGTTTCATGCATAATTTTACAGTATGGCTGAATTGGTCGCAGGTATTTGAGGAAGAAAAGTAGAAAAGAAGCAAACAGTGTGTCTTCAGACAACTTGCTGAAAGTTCTTGAAAATTTTGTATGCTGAACTACAATTAAATTAATGTTCTGAAAAGCTTTTTTTAAACTCCCCTTGTTGCTGTACTATCTATACTAAAACCATATGCATAATATGCATAATATTTTCAATATATGTTCAGCAATAAATAAGTTTGGAAGTAATATTTTTGCCATATGGTATAAAGTAACAATAGTGTTGATTTGTAAACATTAAGTGGGACTTAAAATTTCCTTCACCTCCTTCATTTTTCCTACAGTATGTCTTCCTGAAAATTCTGTTATGTTTATTTGGACACTATTCTAGAAATGAATCTTAAAAGACTCTCTTTATAAAGATATTTTCTTTTTCCTGACTTTACTAAAAATGTTTAATCTAAACAGCTGTTAAAAAGTTTCCATAATAAATATTTAATGAAAACAAATTTAATATGGGCCTGTCCAGTTAATGTATTAATTTCATAATGTAGAATATTAGCTTGAAAGAATTGACAATATTAATTAAATAGTATAGCTTTTAAAGTTTATCGTATTATTCAGCTAAGAATTCAAGAGAAGAAAAAAATGTTTTAAAGAATACCTAAATGTGTTGTATTAGAGCACCTATTTGGAAATAAAAATATAACAAATAATCTTGTGTGTTTTGTAACAGCTAAATCATAATTAACCATTAGATTACACATAGTTACACATCATTTATTTCACTTTTAAAAGGTTTGTTTATGTGTATGTGTGCATGCAGGGATGCATACAATTCTCTATTTCTTACGTTAAGTATCATTATTAAGTTTGCACTCAACACCTACAAAATTTAAAAGATGGCTCTGGGTTATATAACTTGCTTCTTACATACATACTGTTATGTATTGAATATATATATAGATGTGCTAAACCCATCTGTGAAACTAATCTTTATATGACCTTAACTGTTAACTTCATCTGTTTTGGAGGAAACTGAGAACATTCATATTTTTATGGGCTCTTTCTAGTACAGGGATACCTCGTCTTACAAACCCCTCGTCATACAAACTTTTCGAGATACGAACCTGGGGTTTAAGATTTTTTTGCCTCTTCCTCCGAACTATTTTCACCTTACGAACCTGCTGCCGCGGCTGGGATGCCCTGCCTCTGGACTTCTGTTGCCAGGTGAAGGATCCCCTCATTGGGAGACCCCACCTCCGGACCTTCCATTGCCAGGGAAGCACCCATTTTTGATCTGCTGTGTTCCCCTGAGGCTCTCCTCCAAGGAAAACCCCACCTCCAGACTTCCACGTTTTTGTGATGCTGTTCTTGCCTATTGCAGCCCACTACATAATACATACCATACATACCATGTATTTTTAATAAACAAAAGAAATACTCCTGAGAAAAAAAAGTACATTGGTTGGTTAGAGAGTACTTTTGAACCTTATTGTCCTGCTTTTTCTGATGTAGGACCTCCTCCCATCTGTTCTTTCTCCCATTTATATCGTCACTAAAACTTTGGAAGTATTGTCAGAGGATTGAATTCATACCAATATCAGGAACAGCAGTAGTCAACAAGAGTTTGGCCTTCAGGATGATACTCATCAACTTTTCTTGTTCTATGATATATTAAGAACAATTATGCTTGAAACCATGTCTGCTATAATTGCAACTAAAATAGTCTTTTGAAATTCTGCACCATGGTTATGGGAAGAGCAGGTGAAAATACTACCAATGTTATGTGGGCTTGAAAGCTAAATAGGATTCAGTCTGTTTTGTTTTTCAATGGGATTTTGCTAGAGAAAGAACTCAAACTTTAAACTGGAAGAACCAAAAACAACCAGAAGAAAAAAAGAAAAGGACAAACCATTTGTCGTGGCTGGTCCACATCCCACACAGCTAGTCATGGATTCCAAGAATCGGGAGATGGTTGTGGTGCGGTACCCTGGGCCCATATATCTGGCACCCAAGTCTAATAGCAAGGAGGTCAGAGAGGATGTGGTGTCAGAAGCTAAAAGCCAACCAAGGCCTTTTGCACTTCCCAAAGTGCACATGAGTGATTCAGGAGAACTCTTCTTGATGCTAGGGTACACAGAGACTTGTGGACTTCAACTCCCAGAATTCTCCAGCCAGCAACTAAGCCATCCAATATATAACATATTGATGTTTATATTTTGTTACTTATTATAGAAAAGAGACAAATATATTTAGTGATTCATGTGTAATACAAAGACCAGGAAAATCTCATTCAAATCCAGCTTCAACTTTGGAAGTTCATTGAGTGAACTTTCTGAACTCACTCAAAGAATTTGTTGTGGCAAATAATCAAAGGAGGGAATACTGAATAACCTTCCATTAAGATTGTAGATGAAAGTCAGGATATGCATTTCCTTTAGCAAAGAACCTTAATACTGAAATGCTGTTTTGATATTAAATATCTTCTATATGACTGAATCTTATGTGCCCATAACATAACATAAATTACAGATTCCTAGGGAGCTTTTTCTTAGGAACTTTTAAAAAGTTTTGAAAACCACAGGATTATTCTTATTTATCTAACTTATATTTACCGCATTATTTTTAAAAAGCACTGTCCTTCAAAGTTTCAGGTTAAATGTTTTCCCTGCTATTGGCTTTGGGATTAAATCTTTCTGCAGAGGAATACCTCTGATGCATCCAGAAGCTTAATGGACCAAAAGAATGTTTGGCTTCACTGACTAAAGTTTTGCAAGCAAGAATGTCAAATTTCTCACTGAACTAAGATTAGTTACATTGCACTGGAATAAAATAGACTGCCTTTATTGAAGCAATTGATGGATTGTTCTGCGTAACAATGATGCTCCTAGTCAAACACAGTTCAGAGCTTTTGAAGAACCACAGAGCCAGCTGACATGGACATTCTTAGCAGAGTTGTCTGAACAAGTAATAAAAGAGCAACTTTTACTTTTACCTTTACTTTTACTTTATTTTGGAAAATTTGGGATCACTGGTGGGTGGGGGAATGGTGCTAAAAGAATTTGATCAGTAGTCAGTGAAAATACCTTGCGGTATTTTCAAAATTGCAAGATCCAAAGTAAGTGAAGAATGTCTGGATAATATATTAAAAAGAAACAGTAAAAGCAAAGTAGTTGACCATTTTTCATCTGAAATGTATACTGAATATTATCTACTTAAAATTACAGAACTAGGGACAATTTCATTTGACCTAGAAAGATACAATGTTAGGCATGTTGGCCAGTTTGGTAATTTGAATAACAGTGCTATGTTAAAAAATAGGGTAAGTAGTACAGCATAAATATTCAGAAAATAATGTATGCTCCAGAATTAATATTTCACCAAATGTGCAATTAATTCAAACACACAATTATATGATATATTTTTTAAAAAACCTCCTGATAGAATAGACCAAGTGTAAATCTGATCAACAAGCCTATTTTTAAATTATCAACTTTATGTTTTGTGCTCTAATAGATGCTTATCAGAGATACAAATGTAGACTCTAAATATGGAGGATCCATTTATTTATAAATGTCAGTTAAAGATTCAATTAATTCTTTTGATTGGTTTTGAGGGACGTGAGGGGCGAAATCTTGTTGATAAACAGTGGAAGCCAAATGGAACAGCAAAATAGTTGTAGAGCTTCGTGTTATATTCAGTGTATGGTATCAAGCAAGGAATAAATAGCATTTGTGGATACATCTGTGGCAGCAAGATATCTTAGGAAAATAATGCCTTGGGAAGGGAGTGATAGTTTCTCCCTACTTAACATCTTCAAGTTACTTTATCATACCAGACAAATCTTATTACATTCTTTGACAAAATTACTGGACAGCAGAAATGTTTTGTATATAATTTATTTGGACTTCAGTAAGGCTTTGATAAAGTAAACCACAACTTACTACTTGATAAGATAGAAAAATGTGGGTTAGACAGCATCACCACCAGATGGATTCATAACTGGCTGACCAACCGCACTCCACATGTTGTCCTCAATAGAATTGCATCTACAGGGAGGGAAATATGCAGTGGAGTATTTCAAGGCTGTGTTTTAGGCCCAGTACTCTTCAACATCTTCATCATTAACGTGGATGACGGGATAGATGGGTAACTCATCAAATTTGCAGATGACATCAATTCTCAGGAATAGCCCGCTCTCCAGAAGATAGGCTCAAGATACAGAAGGATCTTGACAGACTTGAACATTGGGCTCTGTCTAACAAAATGAAATTCAATTGTGAAAAAAGTAAGGTTCTACATGTAGGCAAGAAAAACCAATGCACATACATAGACACAATAGACCTGGCACAACAGCAGTAACGATGAGATGGATTTTGGAGTCCCAGTGGACAATCACTTAAATATGAGCCACTTAAATATGCTGCAGCTGAAAAAAGGCAACACATTTCTAGGCTGCATTAAGAGAGGAATAGAATCAAAATCATATGAAGTGTTGAATGATCACATGAAGAGTCTTCAGAGAAGGGCGGCATACAAATCTAATAAATCTTAAATCTTAATCTTTATAATGCCCTGGTAATAAATGTTGTACACACTCCTGGTCAGCTGGAGGATGATGATGAACTTGAGGACTCTGATACAGATAGTGTTTATGAATTAGTGGTAGGCCCTGGATTACAGGTATTAGAACAGGTGGGAGGCCAGCCACAGGATGTTGCTATGAGTCCAGAATCTAGCGAGGAAGAAACAGACTTTCGCTAGGTCAATCCTAAATTCAGAAGGGTCCAAAAACGTAAGGAACAAGTGTTTGGAAGAAGATATTAAGGGGAGGATGTATTTGGTATGTCAGGGGGCCAGTGGGGAAGAAGGGTGGAGTTTCAATGTTGTAGTGCTAAGAATGGGAAGAGATTTGATTTGAATATAAAAAAAAAGTTTTGTGAAGAGAAATTTAAGAATTTACCTTGGTAAAAGAAGATGATGGCAGTGTTTGGGGCAGAGAAGGATATACTACTATTCTTCAAAGCCCTGAATGGAAATCCCTGAAGCAGAAGAAGACCCAGACTTCTCCTGGAGTACAGATCACAAAGTAATGGCTTTAAGTTTCAGGAATTCCAAATGCAGATTAGAAAGATTTTATGAAACTACTAATGGTTTGACAGGAACCAATTACGCAGAGAGATGGTAGACTCCCTCGTGCTTGGTATGTTTAAATGGAGGCCAGACAGCCATCTGTTCGAGATTATTTAATTTGGATTCCTGCACTGAGTAGGGGATTGGATTTGATGACCTAAATTAATCTTTCCAACTGTATGATTTCTCTGAACACAGCTTGAAATTATGTGCTTCTGAAGAGTCGCAGAAGAAAAAATAAGGGGCTCGCTTAGCTCCTGTCACACAAAGCTTACCAAACACAGGCAGGGTGTGGGTGGGAGATGATGCAAAGAATGATTTATCCAAAGTGTCAAATCTTATCCTCCAGATAATTTGCCCCCCCCCCCCATTATAATATGCCTAAAATATGTGAGAATTCAAATGACATATTTCTGTGGAATGGACATCTTTTGAATATCAGAAGTCACATGGTCCTGCAGTAATAGCATCAACACATTATAGATTTTACAAGAGGAGATACATTCTTTTGCCTAGCCAAAAACAGCATCTGTTTCTTGCCCAAAGTCTTTCATCACTTGTTAAGAAATATTTCCTTTGAAGTGTTATCCTAAAATAAATGGGACTGTTCAATAAATAGACTGAATAGTTCAGCTCAGATCTGAGTTTTAATATTTTCTCCTCCAATTGTGTTCTGCTGTGTGCTTTCCTTATTTTCTGAATGGCACCAATTGTAAAGTTATGCACTGCACCTTGTGTCATCAACACATTTGTCAGATAAAATGGAATTCTGCACTTTTTTATTGTTAGCAAATAAAAAGGAGGTTATGGAAAATTATTTACAAAAAAAAAGATGCTAGGTCAAATACTATCTCCACATGGAAAAATAGTTTGCTCTGATTTTTAAATAAATAGACCAGGTCCAAGTGCTTTTAAATATCCCTAGGCTTAGAGATAAAGTGAAATGGTAAATTGTCTCTAGATATAGCACTCATTATCTGTAAGTGAAGAGCAATTGTTAAGTAATTTTAATGGATATGATAAGGAGCAGATTTAGAGAATACTTTCAGTTTGGGGTCAGTAACATTTAGCCTCAGAACATATTTTAAATAATATTTAACATACTATGGAATTCATTTGTACCAAAGAATGGTATCTATGAGCATGTGCAGTATGTCCTTTCTCTACCCACATATCAAATGCAAATGGCAAAATCAAAGGCAGGGTATAAATATTATAGGTAGCACTGGTTCTTCTTAATTGAAAGCAAACAGCTAGAGCTCTGGAGACATCACAAAGATTCTAGATGCCAAGTTTTAATTATTCAGTGTAAACTTTTATTTGGGGGAGACCTGCCCCTTAAAAACATGCTGCATTATTAAACATGCTATAACACCAGGTTTAAATCTCCAGTTTCCTATTTTTTCCATGGAGCTTTGATCTTTCCATGTGACTCAATAAACCTCTCTGGGATATGAGTCTACAACTACCTTTTCTCAACCTATATGTCCCAAGCAACATCTGGAAATTTGTTCTCAAGTTTGGACAAGGATTCCTCTCCAATCTATATACTGTATATTGATGATTCTAGCTGTACATACAGCATTGATCAAGAATGTCAAAAAGGGAGGATAAACAAAAATATCAAATCCATATCTTTTTAAAATGCATGTAACACATGTTCAAAACAGGCAAAACTCTTGATGTCACTAACTGTTGCTGTGGAAGCCCCTAGATGGCTTATTTTATTATTATTATTTATTAGATTTGTATGCCACCCCTCGCCAAAGACTTTCCATGCTATTCCCACTTTCTAGAGTACATAACTTCTGAATTAAAACAACTTAAATTGGATTGAGAAAATGTTGGGAAATCATTTTCTTTCTTTCTTTCTTTCTTTCTTTCTTTCTCTGTCTCTCTCTCTTTCTTTCTTTTATGGATGTTGAAGAAATATATTTAGTTGGCGTGTTTCCCTTTTCCAGATTAATATATATATTCCAGATTAATATGCAGATTGGAACACATACTTCATTGTGCATTTCAATTAATTTTGTGATGCAATTGTTGTCACAGACAGAAATTACAGAAGTGTGCCTATTATGGAAAATTGTAAATAAAATGTGTACACTTGGTAATGATATATACAAAATCATTATATTATGAATACATGGAAAAATGAATTTTTCAAAATAGCAAAATTATGCAGAAAAGGGATGGATAACATCTTGTTAAATATGTATCAGACTAATATAAAATAAATGTGGAGTCATACATTCCTACTTATGATTCCTGGATGTCTATCAGCCCCTTAACTTCCTTATGATATCCCCTCTTCTGCATACAATCTTAAAATCCCACTCTTTAGCTAGTTATTCTATATCATGGGAATGTTAACAGACAACATTTGTCTTCTTCTACTTTCTCCATTGTTGACTAACATGAAGTACCCTTTTCAGCTCTAAAATGCCTTTTAACAGTAATTTTCTTCTGTTCGGAAGCTAGGAAGAAGACAAAGAATATCTACCTTTGCTGCTAATTCCTATTGTAGAATATATACCGGTATGTATGACTGGCATCAAATTCATATAAAATAGCAATACTTGTCTCAGAATGGATGAGAGACTTAAGACTTAAATGAGCCATGTGCACATAATATAACAGATAATAATTAATTCCCAGGACCCACAGCATACCGGAATTGGTTTGAAGTTCATTTTTGTAACAAACAAAGGTTACAAATTATTTTTTCCAGGATTAATCAGTACAAATAAAAGAAACTATATAGGAGGTCTTAAAGTATAACATTATTTTTGTCAGGAGAAAAAAAAAAGCCCATAATTATTAAATCAGACATTTTCAAGACTGTTAAGGTGAGGTGGGTTAGAAAAATAGAAATATTTCAGCTTCTGTGCTGTAATACATTAACTATGCTAACATTTAGGATGCAAAACCTGTCTCTGTGTATTTTTGTATATGAGAGATGGATGGTCCAGATTTTTCTCCTCAAAAGTAGTCTTAGGCTAAAATGCTATGGTCCTGGAAATGTATAAAATAGATCTTATTTACTTTAGAGAGGAGAACCAAAATTGCATTCTCACTTCCTATTTCTAGAGAATTTTTGTAATGCACAATCTATATAGGGCCATTTCCTAGTATGACTTTTTTTTTTGCTGTATTTGACTCAGTGATGGGTTGTAAAATATTTTGTCACCAGTTGCACAGAAGCATCCTGGGTGGGTGGTTCCACCACTGGCACTACCAGTTCTAAGAACCGGTCTGAACCAGGAGCAACCCACCTCTAATTTGACTGACATGAAAAACTCACTTTTATCATGCCTGATATGCACAGATGTATCTATCTTAAATAGCAGACTCCAAGGATTGTTAAACTGATTTCCTATAGATAATCATCCCGCTGTCTTTTTACCAATGTGTACCAAAACTAAGGAGAATTTAATGCTGAATGTCTATGGGGATTCTCAATCAGCCAAGTTATGACTGTCCCAAAGGTGCTTTTTCTCCAAAAGGCAACGGGGCTCTTCAGAACTGAACAAGTTTCTTGGATGAGAAACAAAATGTTTTTAAGGGAAAGAACCAATGGCCTTTTGAAAAAAGCATCTTGGAGACAATTGAATGCTATTCCAGGAATAACTCATATTTTACTCTTTCAGAGTAATGGTGTTGCTGTTAATGGTTTTATTTTTGGTTTTATCATTTTACCGCTGTTATTTCCCCCCCCTAGTAATTCTACTTATTTTCTACTTATTTTAATGTCTTTATATATGTAGTATTATTTTATTTGCACAGGAGCACTGAACTGTGGAAAGACAATCCATTGGCTGCCAAAAAGTATAGGTATTGATTTGTGATTTCAAAGGCACCCCCTTGCATTTCAATGCATTTCATTAAAGCAAATGCATGATACATTGAGAAGTTACATGAAATTCCTCCAGTCTAGAAAGTTACAATGAACTTTATATGATTAGCTTGCAGAAGCAAAGGCATATGAAGAATCAACATTTTATTAAATTAGCATTTGTCATTTTTGTCTATCCAGCTTATGCTACTTCAAATCATTACCATATCACACATATATATGTATCTGCTTATCTGTGCATATTCAAACATAAAGTTTTCTGCCTATATGTGAAAACAGCATAGAGTGAGTAGTGTAAGACAAAACTAATGACAAAACTCAACCTATTATGCCATGGAAACATAAGTTTTTGGATTCTGAAAAAAGAAATGGAGGAAAAGGACATTCTAGAAACATTCTATATTACTTTCTTTTCAGAAATGCCTCTTATCTTGAAGAGCAGGTAAGGAATGATCAAGCCAAAATTATGCAATATAAATGTTATGCAAATGTTATATTTTAGAGACAATGTATGCCTTCTATGTTTTGTTTTTTTTAGAAAGTACAAGTAGTTCTTAACTTACAACCACAACTGAATCCAACATTTCTGTTGCTAAGCAAGACATTTGTTTACACTGCGGTTGTCATGTTAGCAACATGGATGCTCAGGAAATCTGGCTTTCCATTTATTTTGCCTGTCAGAAGGTAGCAAAAGGGAATCACATGAATCCAGGAGAATGTAAAGATTATGAGTCATTCACCAATTTGATGAATTTGATCACATAACCATGGGGATGTTGCAACTGTCACATGGCCATAAGTGTCTTTTTTCAGTGATGATGTAACTTTGAATGGTCACTAAATGAACTGTTGTATGCCAAGGATTACCTGTAGTGTTCTTTTTAGAAAGCAGTTGAAGTATAAATAATGCAACCAAAGTTGTTTTATGGGGCTTAAAAGAAAATCACCATATGTAGTGGTTAGTATTTTAAAATGGCCTCAGGCAGAATTTTCAGGTGTCGTTGGTATGTGTGCTTGCATGACCTCAGTTAAAATGTCAATTATTATAGGAAGCCCAATCTGTCTTGTGGTCTCATTTTCCACATGGGTGTGCCATAATTTATGCTTTCATTGCTTTGTTCTTGAATTTCTAAATTAAGGTAAGTCGATTGATTGATTGATTGATTGATTGATTGATTTGTATGCCGCCCTTCTATGGTAAGGCCGAGGAAAGAGTTGATGTGAGATTTCAGGTTGTCAATCTACTGTATTTGTAATCTGAGAATAACAAGAGCTGATTAATATATCCTCATCTCTGAAATCTTATCTACTGTATGACTCTATAAACTCCCATAAGAAACTGATGTTCTCCCTCTTCTATGCAAGGGATTCTTCAATATCTCATTTTCAGTACCAAAATAATAAGGACACAGAGCATGTAATAGCTAATGCTGAATGGTAATTTCTCATCATCCTTGATTATTATCCATGTTGAGAATTGAAGTCTAATATGTAGATACCAGGATGTTTTCTCCCTGGTAAAGCAAATAAAGACCTTTCATATGAAGAATATCAGATCACATGGGTCAAGATTTATTCTTTCTTGTGTAATTTCTCCTGAAAATCAGTACTTTCCCCATCATCTGTATCCTTTAATTGAAGATTTTAACTTGAAATGTTCTGCTTGCAAACAATATTCTTTCATTTAGTGTGACCCAGCAATTAAGGTAAATACTTATATAACTTTAAACTGTTAACACTCAACCCCAAGAAGGCTGTCAGTTAATTTTGATGATTGGTTGACATATGGATAAACACACAGGCACACCCACAAAAAACTCTCATCGTTAATGAACTAGGCAGATTTGGAATTTTTAAAAATGGAGCGAGATCGTATTTCACGTGAATCCTTAGACACAATTTGTTTTTCTAGTAAAAATGGTGGAATATCCATGGGCCATTTTTAGAAGTCTGCCACTGAAATACTCAATTTGTGAGTAGATAGGAGGGGGAGTTTTGAAGCCATACATCAGAGCTGAGAAATGCACACATCCTACAGTGTGAGGATTTCCTACTCCTGCGGTGTGGTTGTAAAACCAACAATTGACCCTTTACTTTTATTCTATCTTGAAATAATCCTCTATTAGCTTTTCTGAGGGTAGCTTTGAGACATAGTGTGATCTTGGTGGTGCGGTGGTTAGAATGCAGTATTACAAGCTAAATCTACCCACTGCCCGGAGTTCGATCTTGACAGGTTTAAGGTTGACTCAGCCTTCTCTTTTCGAGGTTGGTAAAATGAGGACCCAAATTGTTGGGGGCAATATGCTGACACTGCAAACTGCTCATCCTGTGCTGTAAAGCACTATGGAGTGGTATATAGGTATAAATGCTATTGCTATTTAGTAACAAACTTGTTATGTTCACCCACTGTGCCACATTTTTATAGGACTCAGGAGGAAGTGGCAATGCCTTCTTTGAATGGAGCACATATTCAGAATTTGCAGGTGAATTATTCTAGGAGCAACATATAGGCAGGGCATAAGAGATAGCAACTTGAAATCAACTTTTAATGTCCAAAAGTTGTGCAAAACTTTCAGAAGAATGCCTCTGAACATATGGAAGTCTATATAAAACATTGCTACTCCCTTCGTTAATGCAATGCAATTACAATAGCAAGGTTCAGTGGGTTTGCATGCACTAACACATGGAAACAACTGAGAGCAGCTTCCAGAACAGCAATCCAAGCTTGGAAAAAAGAGATGGGTGCATTCAAAGCTTAGGATATTTTGTTTAAATAGTTTCTCTCTTCCACTTTCCAAATTGCTATTGCAATCATAAAGAACAATGTGAACTAAAGAGCCTTAAAATTAGCCTGTCAACAAAGCAGTGCTTTCAGAGGGAACAGCAAAAAACACAGGTTTTGTTTCTAGCACCTTTTTAAAAAGGCATGGGCTGTGTTTCTATTATTTTCATTCTTTGAAACTTTGTTGCAAGTATAGTGCAGTATAATTTAAAGTTTCAAAATTTGAGAAACACTACTGTAAACTGTTCCAGTATACATAGAAACATAGAAGTCTGACGGCAGAAAAAGACCTCATGGTCCATCTAGTCTGCCCTTATACTATTTTCTGTATTTTATCTTAGGATGGATATATGTTTATCCCAGGCATGTTTAAATTCAGTTACTGTGGATTTATCTACCACGTCTGCTGGAAGTTTGTTCCAAGGATCTACTACTCTTTCAGTAAAATAATATTTTCTCATGTTGCTTTTGATCTTTCCCCCAACTAACTTCAGATTGTGTCCCCTTGTTCTTGTGTTCACTTTCCTATTAAAAACACTTCCCTCCTGAACCTTATTTAACCCTTTAATATATTTAAATGTTTCGATCATGTCCCCCCAAACCTGAGGCTCTTAATATCACCTGCAAAGCATGCGCTTCACTTCCTCTGAGACTTTTTTCATTGACCTTTAGTACTAAAATGAATTCTTTTCCTATCTGTAAAGCAGGAAAGCACCAGGAGGCATAGTATGCTGATGTTGGAGGTGGAACCAACAGCACAGTCCTACTTTTCTTCCTGATATTTTCTGGCTGCCCAGAATACTTCTAAAGATACCTTTTATGGTGGGATACTACAGTAGATAGCTGAAACTTAAAAAGTTATACACCATTGGATTCACAATTTTTTAAAGTTTGGGTGGCAACATGCCTTAAAGCAGAAGTCTTTAAACTTGGCAACTTTAAGTATTATGGACTTCAATTCCCAGAATTCTCCATCTTGCTGGATTAGTGGAACTTGCTATAAACTTTTGGTACATACAAAGTAGTTTAACTTTTAATGGTAGATGGGACTCTCTCAATGATTTTGGAATTACTTATAGAGGGTGAATGGATTGATTAATTAATGAAAGGACTTTTTCTTTTTTGCATTATCCCAACTCCCAGAATTAATACCTACTTTTCAGCATTGTTCCACAAATATTAACTATCGTATATATGGAAAAACAGCCAGCTACATTGTCAGCAGAATCAAGTTCCTACTCTCCAGATTTTGTATGCATGATATTTACCTTGTTTTGCCCATTAGAAGTATCACAAAATGTTTAATATAAAAAAATAACCTTCCTGCTCAGTTCTCTACATAAAAACATTTTAATTTGGGGAAATTCTATATTACCCTTGAAAAATAATGAAGACACAAAATCACTATTTAGTGATGGTTTAACAAATGCATATTCCACTTGCATATCAAAGTTTTGTGAGATGCATATATTTGTCTGCAATCATTAGAGCTTTATTCATATTTTTATAAGATCTGAGCAACTTTTATCCAGGTCAAACAAACTCATGGGAACTGGGAGAAATCTTTAATGTTATCATTAACTATCTAGTCTCTTATTCGCTTGTGAAATTTTTATGTTTCATGAAATTAGTAATCTATCATAAACTGATATACTTTATGAAAAATAGAGTTAATGCTATATTTGGACTCAAATTCTAATAGTCTACTGCTTTTAGAAAGAGTATGTTTTCCTTTCATATACCTGTTCTTTTACAGAAAAAAAATCTAAGTAGATTTTTGATATATATTTGAAATTGGGCCAAGTCATTCTCCACCATCAACATTTCTATAATTCTATGACATTGGGCAACAGTTTTTCATAATTGTCTTTTATGCCTATCCTAATGTCCCCTCCTGCTGAAAAAGATGCAGTCAATTCTTTTTGCTTTTTGACAACGAAGCACCCTTTTTTCTATATAGTCAACCAAACTACCTTGGAATAGGCTATCTTTGAAATGATCCAATTAGATCAGGACAGTTTGGGGACTGGACTCTCAAACTACACTAAGTGGTATTGACACTACTACCAAAAGCATCAGATGACAGCTTTCCACCAAATATTTCAAATCTTATTGCTTGTAAATTTTCTGCATAGAATAGCTGTCTTTAAACAAAATATTAAATGCCTAAAGACATTAGGTCTTGAACCTAACTGGAAGATAAAACAGTAAATGCATCCAAGACAATTTTAAAAAATAATGGATAAAGTTAACCCTGGCAAGTTTAAACTGTTGTTTAAACTCTCCTTGATTAGGTTTATACAATATTTGATTAATCTAAAATAGGTAGATTGAAACTTGATTTCCATTTATAAAGTTGTAGGAAACTCAACTTTTGACTTAACATGTCTTAAGTTTTAGCCATCTTATTGTTTTGCTTGCAAATGTTGTATAAACAGCAATTGTCCTTTGTAATCTGGGTGTAAAGCATATTATAAAAGCCTTGAGGTGTGTGTATTCTGTCAAATCACCTGGTATACCCAAATATGGAAGGGAGTTTACTGTTTCCTTTTGCTTTTCAGCCCTAGTCCAGGGGCCAGGCAGTCGGTCATTTTCACCTTATCATAGATAGATAGATAGATAGATAGATAGATAGATAGATAGATAGATAGATAGATAGATAGATAGATAGATAGATAGATGATAGATAGATGATAGATAGATGATAGATAGATAGATAGATAGATAGATAGATAGATAGATAGATAGATAGATAGATAATGCTTACATATATCTTCAATCATCCATTGTATTGTGAAAAGTAGGAATAGAAAGAGTTCAAAGGCAAGGAACCAACTGAAAATTGCTTATAGAAGCACTAATAATTTTGCAACTTGAAAAGTGGTTTGGTTAAGAACACATTTTAAAATGTTCATTTGGAATAAGTCATTGCTTTCATGACTGATATTCTGCCTAATGCTGCTTATGCTTTCCCAAGGAATGAAACCAATTCTGTTTCAAAGATGGGACAGAGAATTTCTTTTCCAGTCATTGGGTGAAAAATCATAGTACTCCTTACAAGTCAGCAATCAGGAATGCAAAGGAAAAGGTAAAATCCTGACAAAGAGTACTAGAATGAAACAGGTTCAATCCTGATGGAATTGATGAACATTATATTTACTTTCTTTTCTTCATGTAAATGACTGCCATATATATTGCAACACAGATACAAGATCTACTATTTGGACTCTCCGTTTTATTATTGATAAGATAGTATGTGTGTGTGTGTTGCTTAGGTTAATGATATAGAAAAACATAACTAGAAACAACTAGATTAGACAAAAAAGCCTATTTAGTCTATCATAATTTTTTTCATCAAGTGCATGATTCTGATTAGGAGAAAGTAAGAATAACAGCTGTTACTCTCATCAACTGAAATTCAGAGGCATTCCTTCTGCTGGAAATAAGATTTAGCCTTACACTCTATAAAGGAATTCAGTTTGGAGGCCATCCCATTATCCAGCATGTGCAAATAATTAGTTTATTTTAACTACATGAAGTTATACTTGTTCCACTTAGATGGTATCCTGCTTGCAGGAAAGCCTTTTCTGTCTACATTTTTCATAGCTCTATGTGTTTCTTTTAAATGTTTAAACAGTATTTTCTGTCAACAAACAGCCAGTTCAGTCAAAAGGGAGGGTGGGGTGTAAAGCATAGTTTCCTAGCTAAAAATATACATTTCAAACCATATAGCAATCTTAGTTATCAACCTTCAGCAACTACACTGATACAGTACCAACACTGGTTGCCTAAAATACCAATGAAAATTCTTATGTTATTATTGAAGGATGATTGCAAAATGAACAAATCCCTTGGGAAATTATTGGACTCTGCTATCTTACAAAGTAGTGAATGTTGCTAAACATTAATATATCTGTCTCTGTGTGTTTGTGATTAATAACAAATTAGATAAACTGAAAAGGTATACAGATCATAATTCTTGTTTCCGGACCTTAAGTTCTCCTTTTTTCAAAGGTGATTTTTAGTTAGCCTTTAATTAAAGGATTTATTACTGAGATGACTAATTTTGTAGATACTTTCTGATTATTAGAAAATAGTTTTAAGCATCTGTTTCAAATCAATATAATTGTGGCAGACAAGATATAGTAGTTGTTGGTTTTAAAAATGAATGAGTTGATAATTGTGCTTTATTCTCAAGTATTCTGCATATGACTGCAGAGTAAATTTATTTAGATTAAAAAAATAGAGAAGAGTATAAGGGAAGGCCACACTAATTTATTGATTAAAATAAATAAAATTCAAATCAAATATGGGTGGTATAGTCTAGCCTTCTCCAACCTGGTACTATCTACATTTAGTAGACTACAGTTCTGTAATCTCAGTTAACATCTTATCCCTTGGCTAAGATCCCAGTCATGCCAGTATTTGAAGCCATCAATAGTCATGTCCTCAACTTCATGCAGAGACTACATATGGGGAGAGGGGAGCATTAACTAATCTACCATCAGTGAATCTTTGCCTAATACTAAGAACTGCATTAAGTTCTCCATGCATAACATATGATGTTCCATATGATGCCCTGGAGACTGTTCTTCTTCCATCACTTAAGGGGTAGGTATTCTTTTTAGTCATGTTCCCATATTAATAGAACTGTACAGCTTAGAATACCAGGAAGCCCTTTTGCAAAGGTACAAAACTGAACAAAATAATCTGGAAGGGAATCAGATAAAGTTGAGGACATTTCCTTAACTTGAAATAATGCAAGTTATGCATTTGGCAAAATCAGCTCAGCAAGTAATTGTAAATGGTTAATCAAGACTGCAAAGTCAATGGGGAAACCATATTTACTGAGTAATCATTGACTGATTTAATAACTGCAGTGATTCACTTAACCATGGTGGCAAGAAAGGTCGTAAAAGGGGCAAAATTCACTTAACAACTGACTCACTTAACAACAGAAATTTTGAGTTCAATTGAGTTGAGGACTACCTGTAGAATGAAAGTATCGATTGTATTCTGCCAAAGATCTGTTTGGATTGCTAATAGAATTTTGAAATTTATGATCTAATGTGATTTCACTGGCAATTCAAAAATGCATTTCTAGAAAAAAAAGTCTAGATGAAGTTTAATTTAAAAAAAAACCACATTCCCAATTTGCTGAGAATTTAATAACAAATGCTTTGATGCTCCATACAGCTTTTCTGAGAAGAAATGAACAAAGTGATATACCTTCTGAAAAAATAAAATAACAAAATGAAGGATACAGGTTTGTTAAGCCTGATACCCAGGGAGTTCCTAATTTTAGTCTAAAGGGAGCTAAAGGGACAGAGGCAGGCAAGGTGGCCAATCTAATTTTTACAAATGCTATTCCATTTTTTTAAAAGATCAGCAATGAAGATAAATTGTTTTCTTCTCATGTAATACTGCTTAGGCATTCCTAAAGTTTCCTCTTGTAATACAAACTTATCTTAAACTAATGGATATACAAGCCAAAATCCCCCAAACAGCTCCAAAATCAAATTATTGAATGTTTGAAGAATGAGGCATTATGTTTTGTATTTCCTTTGCCATGGCATTGGGTTCTTATTGTACAACCCTGTACAGTACTTCTTCAATATATATATATATATATATTTATTTATATATATATATTTATATACTTATATATATTTTAAAGATTTTAAAAAGCAAAAAGTTACAAAACTGTTTGCAATTAACTTGAAATAGAAAAGATAGCACTTTTTTTAAAATCCCATTATATAGTACACCATATAAATTACAGAGTATTCAAATGCGCAAATGCATTTGGGTAACATTTATCAAATGTAATTTTTGTTGATTTTTGTGTGAGTAGATTAATTTTGCTTTCTC
This sequence comes from Erythrolamprus reginae, assembly GCF_031021105.1. Lineage (NCBI taxonomy): Eukaryota > Metazoa > Chordata > Lepidosauria > Squamata > Dipsadidae > Erythrolamprus > Erythrolamprus reginae. Next base: position 61,369,808 of record NC_091950.1, read on the forward strand.
CCTCTGGGTTCTTGCTTGTGGTAATATTGCCTCACCACATACCTCACTATCACGTATGACAGTGTTCCAGGTCTGAGACGCTGCTGTTGCAATATCGCATATTGTTGGGGATGTGGCAGTCTGTATAGTTAATGCCCCCATTTGGGGTATATATAGGCTGCAATCTGAAATCTCCTTTAAGGAGCTGATCATTATTTAAGGAGACTATCTGAAAGCTGGTTTCTGTCATCTCCAGGATGGAGTTGTCCTTCTTGGTTCCTGCCTCACAGTAGTCATCTTTCCGTCGCCCACGGTTGTATTTCCACTTCTGAGAGGTGGAGCGTCCTTTTTTGTGCATGTGCCAGCAAAAGATACTGAGAAGAACCACTAGCACAAATACAACAGCCCCCCCAATTAAGCCTGCTAACAGAAATGGAGAACCAAGGTTATGAGAAGTTGTCTGTTCATGGCTAGAAGCTGAGTTGCTTCCATTATTCAATAGGGAAGCCTTCGTTGTGCCTTCTGAGCACACAGTGTCCTCACCAATGCGGTAATTATTAAAATCATCCAAGGGAACCAAACAAATCCGATAGGTCGATTTGGGCTCTAAATTTGTCAAGCTGATGTTCTGCCTCTTATCAGTAACTATCCGTTCTTGAATAATGCCTCCTTCCAGACTATGACCCATTTTAACCCACGTAAGCTTGTAGGCCATCGCATTAAAAAGGGAATGCCAGCTCACTTGGATGCAAGTGCCATTTACAACGTAGATAAACAGCTGAAATCGTTCAATAGGGGAAAGGGTCATTTTTTCTTCATCATTCCTCTCAGGCACAATGGGGAGTGTGGTTATAGTAGGGGCAAGAAGAATGTTTGTTTGTTTATTACTTGGAGTTAAGGGTGATGAAGTAGGGGCCATCGTGGTTGGCAAAGTTGTTGTGGGAATATGGGTAACAAATGAGACATCTGGGGTAGTTGTGGGGCATGACAACATATTCATGTTGAGTTCCCTGACAGCCATACCTCGGACTTGTTCTGGTCCCTGACACATGAATCCTCGTACATTGATGGAGGAAGGAATTAATTTGAGCCATTCAGTAACCCATTTAATACTACAATCACATAGCCAGGGATTATTCCTTGCTGTCAATTGTTTCAGGCTCTGAAGATTGTCAAAAACACCTTTAGACAGCATCCGGAGTTGATTGTTGGAAATATCAAGTCGTTCCAGGCGATGAAGATTTGAAAAGGCTGAAAGTGGTATTTGTGATATCTGGTTGTCCTGTAAAGAAAGCCTAAGTAGATTTCTACCTGGAAGATCGGGAGGAGGGTATGTCAATGAATTCCTTATTATAGAGAATTCCTTAAGTTTGTATAAGTGGCTGAAGGTGCCATCTGCAATGCCTTTATTTGTAAGGAGATTACCATCCACTATGAGACGTTCCAAACTTGTGAGATTCTGAAAGGCCATGTCTGATATGATGGCAATTCGATTTTCATCTACTCGTAGTTCTTGTAAGTCCATTGGAAGGCCAACTGGTACACTGCTTAAGTGATTCTTGGATAAGAACAGAAGCTTGAGGCTAACAGCTTCACGGAATGCCCCATCTTCCACTCCAACAGTAGAGATAGAATTATCATCCAGATGAAGCTCTTCCAGTTTCAAGAGTTGTGCCAGAGCAGCCCGAGAAATGGTCTGGATGTTGTTTTCTTGCAGATGGAGAACCCTGACATTCTTGGGGAGATTCATAGGGAACTCATCTAGCTGGTTGCCATACAGGTAGACTGTGTGCACAGACTGGACATTATGAAGTTCTGCAGGAAATCCAGCATTATTAATTTGGTTATTGTGGAGGTAGAGTATGTTTACACCCTCCGGTATTCCAAGAGGCACTGAGGTCAAGCTTCGTTCATTACAGTAGACAAAGTTTCGGTCGCAGCGACATACACTTGGACAGGCCAACGCTTTGGAAAACTGCACATACAATCCCAGAAAAAAAACAAGCCAGGATTTCAAGAAAGCAAACCTGTCCATGGGCCACATTCTAGTCCACGGGCCCATGTCTAACTGAAGGAAGGAGGGAGAATTGAGCAAAAAGAAGAAATAAAACAAAGGTGTGTTTTGTCCTCTGTGCAGATGATTGTAATATTCCTAGAAACTAAATGCAAAATAACCCATGTACAATTGGACTGTACTCCAGTCTGCTTCTGAAAATCACTTGTTATTAGCCAGGTTTACACATTTTGATGCCTTCCTCCATGTATGCTAAATGGCAGAGTAACTATGTCCTATACAGAAGGCCAATCCTCAGTGAGTAGTTCCAAACGTCGATAGCAGACAGGGTGGTTGGATCAGCTTTTCTTTTCACTCTGGTATTAGTAGTGAAAGTGCACTCAGGTTCCTTCAGTCTAAAAGGCATTCATTTCAGCTTTCATCTGGGTTTGAGAAATCTGTTGAGAGAGAAGAAGGAAGAGGAAATAAAAAAGCTGCATTGTAAGTTGATAAACACCCTGTGAAGACAAATCCATTAAGGATGTGAATTGGTAACACAAATGAGCGAGACAACATTCATAAATAATTCAAATTAAATTGAAAAATCAGCTGGGAAAGGAGAATGATTAATGGGTTCATACAATGTGGACATGATTTCTACCAGGGTGCATGAGAAAATATTTGCTGCAAACTCCACATAAGCATTGGGGAGGGCATCCGACCAGTAAATGTTGGCTTCATTCAGTTGTCCCAACCCCATCTTGAAGCAATTGATTACAGAATCATAAAAAGAAAAACAAAGGTTATGTGAAGTTGAATGGAATGTAGGCAATTTCCTCCATTCATGACTTGGAGAGGTATAATTCAAGATATTAATATTATTCAGATAATTGTTGTCATTAAGACAATTGTTAAAATTTCAACACCCTCCTGAATTTCTCATGTCTGCGTTAGATTGTAGTCCTGTACATTGTCTCTTTACATCCATTTTATATAGAATCACTACATCAAAGGTCGTGTATCTTGAGATTCAGTCTTAAAGATATAAAGCTTCTTCATTGGATGAGTGGCAAAAGCGTCATTGCATCCTTTGAAACTATGGTAGTTTAAACTTTTATTAAAGAAGTAAAGATAACACCAGTAATTTTATATCACAAAAAAGCTTATGCTAGACTTCTTTGCAATAAAGTTTCTATGTGAATGCACAAAGCTAGAGGTCACAAAATTAAGGCACTGGGAATCAACATTACAATCTGCAGAGTTTGGGGAACATTTTCTTGCACTGTTAGGTTTTCCATTGCATGTCAAATATTCCTTAATTTTGCTTTCTCTTTCTGGATATATTCTTTATTTAAATTTTAAAGTGATTATTTTTTGCTTCCTCCAAACATGCTGATTGAAGATTTTCCCCCAAGATTATTTACCATTCAGTTATAACTAATAATTTCTATTCTTATATATATTTAATTGTTAATGTTGTAAATAATTTAATGATTAATTTATTTAAGTGAAATGTTGAGGAAACTGCTACACAAATTTAAGTCCCAGTTTCTTTCGTGTTTCATAAAGGCAATTAAAAACTGTCATAAACTATATTAGATAGGAAAAAAAATATCAGCATTATCTACCTATATCCCAAAGGTGCTTTTTTCAAGAGGCAACTGGAGTTTCCTCCTTTTCTTTGAAGACATTTTGCTTCTCATCCAAGAAGCTTCTTCAGAATAACTATGACCTGGATGGTTGAGAATTTCCATAGATATCTACCTATATATTTCTAGGTAGGCATGGTAGGAAAAGTACATGTACCAAAGAAAATCCTCTAGCCTGTATCTTTTTTTATTACAGCTGACAGTACTATATATATAACACTGCATTAATCTTATATAGATTAGAATATGTTACATATAGCAAATTATATGAAACTCTTTTAAACTCAAAGTTAAAACTGCTATGAAGACAATCTGGATACAAGAAAGAAAATCCACTCCTTTCTCCATTTTGCTATATTTGCACAAACCTAGCAGTCTGCCACTAGGAATAAGGTAATTTTGTTTCTGCCCCACATTGTGTACAATATAATGTAATGGTTGAAAAAGCTGATTTTCGCCATATGGTTTATGTAGTGATTTTTACCACATTTCAGGCAAACCTAACATTTTTGTTTGCTGGGTTGAGTGATGAAGAAAGAAGAGATATTTGTGTTGCTTTGAGGATCTAAATCAGGGGTAACAAACTCAAGGCCCGAGGGTCAGATTTGGCCCAAGGGTCAAATCTGGCCTCCATGGAAACAACAAAGGATTGGCTTGCAGTGTTTCTGCCAGTGAAAAAGGCCTCCCAGGCTCTGTTTTTTACTGCCCAAACTTTTGCAACCCTCTGCTAGTGAAAATTATCCCCAAGCAACATTATGCATATTCTGAGATCAGCAATATTCTGTCAGGAGTTTTCATTGGTAGAGGGTTGCAGGAGGCTGTGGCAGCAAGAAACAGAGCCCCGGGGAGCCTGTTTTCACTGGCAGAGTACTTAGGCTGCACCAAGCATCCCTGACACAAGTGAAATCAAAGTAGCCATGTATATCCTGGCCAGACCTACCTTCGTCCCCGCACACCAGGTCAAACACAACTCTGATGTGGCCCTCAATGAAATCGACACCCCTGATCTAGATCTATCAAATGAATATAATTCATGTAATGTTGTGACATATATGTGCCTACACATGAAGACACATAAATCGGTGAATACAGTGTTCGGAAACTTCAGATCGTGCAGAATGTGGCTGCGAGAGCTATCGTGGGGCTTCCTAGATTGTGCCCACATTTCTACAACACTCCATGGTTTCCGGTCACAATTCAAAGTGTTGGTAATGACCTTTAAAGCCCTTCATGGCATTGGACCAGAATACCTCTGGAACCACCTTCTACCACACGAATCCCAGCGGCCGATAAGGTCCCACAGAGTTGGTCTTCTCCGGGTCCCATCAACCAAACAGTGTCATTTGGCGGGCCCCAGGGGAAGAGCCTTCTCTGTGGTGGCCCTGGCCCTCTGTAATCAACCCCCCCCGGAGATTAGAACAGCCCCCACTCTCCTTGTCTTTCGCAAGTTACTCAAGATCCACCTATATCGTCAGGCATGGGGGAATTAAGACATCTCCCCCAGGCTTTCTTATATTTTATGTTTGGTATGTATGTGTTGTATGGTTTTTAAATTGTTGGGGCTTTTAATATAATTTTATTATTAGATTTGTTCCATTATTATACTGATTTTATTATTGTTGTGAGCCGCCCTGAGTCTTCGGAGAGGGGCGGCATACAAATCTAATAAATTGAATTGAATTGAATATGGACTAAGGAAATACATCAGATGCCCTCAATGCATTTCTGGTACACTGAAGCTCAATAAGAAAAAAAGTAGTGTCCTATATTTCAGTTTTCTCTCAAATGTCAGAAAGTGGGTAGGAAACAGTATGTTCACATACAAAACCCAGAGGAAGTGTTTCTCTTTTGTCTTCACATTTCAAAAAAATCTCACTGCGATCTGGAGTAGTTTAACCACGTGATCTTATGATATTAAAACTGACTTTATTGTATGATGCTAGGAGGCAGGACAATAAAAATGATTCACCTTCTCCTTGTTCATATCCCTCTTGACACTATTTTAATTACACCTGTCTTTCTGCCTCATTTACTAATGGAGTTCAGAATTAGAAATGGAACAAGCCAAAGCAGTAGGCATGAGATGGAAAAGGCAAATTGATGAATGAGAAAAGGGAGATGAGGGTTGAACACAGGGGAAATGTGCTAAGTGGAAGAAGGACTAATAACCAACACATTATAGCTTTACTGTGCATGTGTCCACTGTCAGCCTGATCAATGGCTGCATTGTTTCCATCTGCAATTTCCTTTGTCAACCGAGCATTCCTCAGGACAAAAGCTGCATCACCCACTACCTTTAGAAAGCAAGTCAGAGATATAATTCCACAGGAGAAAAAATAGTCATTCAATGCCAAGAGTAGAAAAGGTTAGCCAGTATAGAACAACAACAACAACAATAATAACAATAATGATGATGATGATGATGATGATGTTGATGATGATTATTATTATTAATTAGATTCCGTAGACTCGGAGCAGCTATAATAAGAATAAACCGCAAAATATAGCAGAGCTTCTTTGATTTCAGGCTAGCACAATATATGAATCCAGCCATTCTGAGTAGTAAATTCCCCAGTATAGGATTCAGTATTACATTTATATCTGGCCATTACACTTATTTAAAAGATATGGGTAAAACAAACCACGGCATTGCACAATATGTGAACTCAAACCTGTATCTTAAGCAAACAGCCAATATGGATATTTAGTATGGGAAAATCTCAATCAAAGAAAGGAAAGGTTCTATGTTAATTTTAACATTTTTCCTTTTAATTTTCTCTTTTCACCCACACCCCAGCAAAAAATGAAAATAAAAAATCAGTACATTGGAGAACAGATTCCAGCTCCTTCCAAATTTCATTGGTTCTCTCTCTCTTACTTATCCTGTCTCTCACTGTTTCCTTCTTTCATCAATAGTCGGATTATGCTGACCACTTGAGTTGGATCAGAGTTACAGTATTACTCGCAATTACCAGTTACTACAGTCTGCACTGTTAAAATCAGAATAGCTGACCCAGTTTCAGCTTATGGCAGCACTGGTTCCTGGATGAGCTGATCAAGTGCAAATGGAAATCGGTATAAGATGACTGAAAATGTATACGACATAAGCTCAAAAGATTGTTGAGAATTACCCTTTAGCAATATAATACATATTCTAAGATCAGCAGTATTCCGTCAGGAGTGCAGTGTTAAGCACTACAGTCTCATTCCCTGGAGCATAATTTCAGAGGTGAAACTAGAGGGGGATAGATCAGTAAGAGAAAACAGGAATCAAAATGAAGGGGAGGGGGGAGAGCATATTTTAAAGGCATTTGTTGCAGAAAACAAGATATATTTGTTCTTAAGGAACAATGTTCTCAGACACTAGGGATGTCTTTACGCTAGCCAAATGTATTTACCAGTTTTGTTCATTTTGGAAACAAAGAATCTTCAAGGATTTAGGACAGCAACGCTGGCAGCATAGCAAATGACCAAACTGTAGAGAAGAATTGCAATCTCTTTATCTTTCTCTACCCTACGTAGCTAATAGGAATGCCACTTAGGATTTACTAAGATACCACTCAAAACTAAGAAGTAGGTACAAACTGCTGATGGTTGCAGACATTATGGTGGAGTAAAGCTTTGAAGGGCTGCTTTGTTTTGAAAACAGAATGAAACACTTCCTTGAAGCTGCTTTGGAAAGCAATATACCCCCAACCCCTTATAGAAAGTCAAAGCCCTGCTTTGCTTTTGTTTTTCTTATTTTTGACATCTTCAATTGAAAGTCTCAATAGATTCTCCCCCCTGGAATCACCAGGGGTGGCTTTTCTTCAGTGTACTCACAACACCTTCTAGCTACTAAAAAGGCCAAAAGAAGCAGCAAGAAGAATGCAAAGTATTTTGAGATTAATTGAAACCTCCTCCCCCCCCCTTTTTTTTTTTTGCTTTATCAAGATGAAGCAGAGTTACAAAAAAAATGTAAATGTCTAACAGCAGTAGGTTTTTGGGTTACTTGCCTTTGCTTCCCCTCCTTCCCCACCTTGACCTTTCAGTGAGGGAGGGAGAGAGGGGAGGAAGGAAGGAAATATTTATTTGCTTCTCTATATTAGTGCAGCTTGCCCGAGAGAAAGAATTAATGATGTACACAGATGAGATAATTTTTTATGGGATGACTTTATTTAATGAATTAAAATGTCTCAAGTTGAGCTTGATTCTTGTCACAACTATGAAGTTGGATGGCAACAAAGCAGAAGTAATTGTTTTCCATGATGAAAATGTAGACGTGATTTGCTACTGCCTGTTTCAAATTTTCTTTTTCAGGGGTGGTGGTGGTGGATATAATGTTCCAATCTAGCCCAGGGATGTGAAACATAACAGCCCCAGGCCATTTCTGGCCCTGTGGGGCCATCCTGGAAAATGTAAGGGGCCATGCTGTGTCACTTTAGTTCAGTCTATTCAATGCAAAGAGAAAACATTGGGCCACCAAGGTTTTGGCTCAGTCTACCCAATGCAAACCCAGCAGTTTGGGGAGTGACGTCAAGCTGGCCACACCCACCCAGTCCGCCATGCCCAGTGAGTAGCATCAATTTGACCATGCCCACCTAGTTGGCCACACCTGGCTCTCCAAGGTTAACTACAGCCCTTGATATGGCCTTCAATGAAATTGAGTTGACACCCCTGGTCTGCCTAAAATACCACTTTTCCTGATAGTTTCCCATCCACATACAAAGCATGTGTGACCTTGCTTAGCTTTTAATGATTAGCCAAAATCTGTCTAGTTAGAATACATAAATTAGAAACATAGAAACATAGAAACATAGAAGTCTGACGGCAGAAAAAGACCTCATGGTCCATCTAGTCTGCCCTTATACTATTTTCTGTATTTTATCTTAGGATGGATATATGTTTATCCCAGGCATGTTTAAATTCAGTTACTGTGGATTTATCTACCACGTCTGCTGGAAGTTTGTTCCAAGGATCTACTACTCTTTCAGTAAAATAATATTTTCTCATGTTGCTTTTGATCTTTCCCCCAACTAACTTCAGATTGTGTCCCCTTGTTCTTGTGTTCACTTTCCTATTAAAAACACTTCCCTCCTGGACCTTATTTAACCCTTTAATATATTTAAATGTTTCGATCATGTCCCCCCTTTTCCTTCTGTCCTCCAGACTATACAGATTGAGTCCATTAAGTCTTTCCTGATACGTTTTATGCTTAAGACCTTCCACCATTCTTGTAGCCCGTCTTTGGACCCGTTCAATTTTGTCAATATCTTTTTGTAGGTGAGGTCTCCAGAACTGAACACCAGCATTCTATATAGCGGGATCATAATCTCCCTCTTCCTGCTTGTTATACCTCTAGCTATGCAGCCAAGCATCCTACTTGCTTTCCCTACCGCCTGACTGCACTGTTCACCCATTTTGAGACTGTCAGAAATCATTACCCCTAAATCCTTTTCTTTTGAAGTATTTGCCAACACTGAACTGCCAATACAATACTCAGATTGAGGATTCCTTTTCCCCAAGTGCATTATTTTACATTTGGAAACATTAAACTGCAGTTTCCATTGCTTAGACCATTTATCTAGTAAAGCTAAATCATTTACCATATTACAGACGCCTCCAGGAATATCAAATTGACAGAGAAAGAGGAGGGAGGAGGGAAGGGGAGGGAGGAAGAGAGAAAAAGATATGGAGAAATGTGTGTGTGTGTGTTTGGGTACATATTTGAATATATATGTACACAAATATATTTATGTGGAAAGATTTTTAGGCTTGGTTTCAATTGCAATCCCAGGTAGTCTTTTCTATGCAATTTTATTTATGTCAGACTGATTCTCCATTGTTGCTATAAAGCATTCACCTTGAATTTCAATTAGTCTTCCCCATGGTATGTACAGAGCTATTTTTTGGGGGTGAGGGATGAGCATTACCTAAGCAAGGTCAGCTGGTCACAAACTATGTCATTAAAAAGGAATGTATTGTGTTTCCATTTAAATAACTAATTTTATATTTGCAAGAATATATGTGAATTATAGAATATGGAAATCAATATATTTAGATAACCTTATCCTATTTTCTATCCTTGTGACGAAGCACAGGTAGTGAAGGTGAAAAGCAATCAGGTTATGGGTGGCTGATTCTTCTAAGTGGGCCATTTAAGGACCAAGCTGTTTTTGTCAGGGTTACGATTTAGAAGCTAAGCGTTTTTGTAAGGAATACTTTACTGGTTTTCTGAGATAAACAGGCAATATTGTACATTTTAAATAAGTAAAATAAATTAGGATAGATGGTACTTAGGGATATTTATAGAAACTTAAATCTACTTGTGCTTATATACCTATTCTCAAAGCAATCAAAAGTGTTATTAAGAACAGAAGAATCAACTGTCTTGGTTCTGGTGAAGAATGAGTTGGTGGCTCTGGGCTTCTCTAAAACAAGGAGAGTGTCGCTGTGCATTAAATTAGGCTTTTAGTTTGAAAAACAAAAAAGAAACAGTGCCTCTTTGTGTATTACACTCTTACAAGAAATGTCACTCTCACGGTTTCTTAACATGGATAGAGAAAGAAGGAAAGATAAGGCAAACTTTACATATTACTGCAGCCTAAAAGTAACTAACAATATTAATTGACACTCTGTTCAATGCTGTGATGATGAAACCTGAGAACCTGGGTGAATGTTTAACATTATAATAGTCAATAGCTTTAAGTATATTTTCTTATGCTTTCTTCATTCTCTCATAGTAGATCCTTGGAATAAACTTCCAGCAGCCCCGGTTGGTAAATCCACAGTAACTGAATTTAAACATGCCTGGGACAAACATATATCCATCCTAAGATAAAATACAGGAAATTGTATAATGGCAGACTAGATGGGTCATGAAGTCTTTTTCTGCCGTCAGTCTTTTATGTTTCTATGTTTCTATATACTCTTATCAATCAGAACGATTGTATAATTCTCTTTCTGTATGTGTCTATGTTTGTGTTAACCATTTTAAAGTCTGACCTTTGGTCATTTTCTTCCATTTTTGTACTCATTTTTTTTCTGGGAGGGAAGTGCTCTAGGTATATAATTATCTCATTATCTCTTTTAAATAAAACATGCTGCTAAAATGAAGAAAACTATTTTTTTAATGAATTCTCCCTTTCCATAGTTTAATAAGCATTTATTTCCTTGCCATGCACAATTTCCAAATTTTATAAATTACTTTAAAATTACTTTTAGTTTGTAGCTGAGAGACAGACACATCTTTAACCCAGAAGGTAGTTCTGATTTATGGCTGTTTCTACCATGAATCACAATAATCACTAGACCCCATTTACAATTTGAAACCTTAATTTAACTGCACACTTTTTCAGTGTTTATAACAACATCTGTTCAAAATAATTGATTCAAGTTGTCCTCTCTAGCAGAAAAAAAAATACCCACAATAAATCAAAGCAGTGAGACACACACCACACACAAATGCCACAGTTGCCTCGGGCTTGCCTTAGACTGTCTGTTGCAGGTAAGTAAATTTACATGATGCCATTGGGTGTATAAAATCATTGGTCCCCTTTCCTATCTCAGATCCCCATTTTAAAATAGGGAGAATGGAAACTATTTTAAGATTATTTTGAAGCATGTATTTGAACTCAGAATGTTTTTCCAGATATTCAAAGAACATAGAAAGATCAACATTATATCTGAAATCCCCACTTATTAGTGAGACAATCAGAACTGCAGATTTTTTGTTTAAAGAAAGCCCATGCATAAGCATAAAGAAATCTAGGAGAGAACTGCCTGATTCTAATCAGAATAAAAACTGTGAAAATTAAAACAACAAATGATATGCTGCATGAGAAAACTGCATAGCATTATATAAGGGGAAAACAAGGAGGAATTTTTAAAATATATTTTACTTAAGATCACCCATCTTAATCAAGGTAACTATTTGCATCAATAGTCATTGGTTTATGGAATTCATTGGTTTATAGAATTTACTTCCAGAAGAGGTCGTGACAGCTGTCAGCCTTGATAGCTTCAAGGCAGGATTAGACAGATTCATGGATGCCAAGTGTATCGGTGGTTATTGAAAGGGAGGTCCATGTGCCGCCTCTATGTTGGTTGAGGCAGGCAGGATTCCCTTGAGTACCATTTTTTGGGGGTCAAGGGAAAGGGAGGGTTTTGCCTTCTCTTTCTGCTCAAGATTATGTACAATTGGTGTGACACAGAATGCTGGACTTGATGGGCTTTGGCCTGATTCAGCATGGCTCTTCTTATGTTCTTTTGTTTTTAGTCTTATCAAGACTAACCAAACTATATCTATATGTATAACATACTGAATTTGATTTAACACTATTTCACATGATTTCATATCAAATAGTCGACATTTCTTAGATTTAATGGAGCGAAGTTCTTAAATTCCAATCTGAATTACTGGAGTTGAAAAAAACGTTTTGTAGTATGCAACCAAATTTTTGATATTCCCTTCTCTTGTAGCCTCCCTAATGGTCATTTTACTAATGTCCAATAATATTCAAACTAAGTGTTTTGGTAAAACTTTTCAATGGGTCTTTGCATTCCATGCCTGTTCTCTTGGATCTTTCAACCATTATGTCTTGCCTTGGATTGGTAACTCTAATTCTTATCATTTCTCCTCCTGGTATTTCCCTACTCACCCTTGCCCATTTTTATGGTGGGATGCCATTAAAGTGAAGAAAGGCTGAAATGTTTTTAATGCAGATCTGACACTGGGATCTATTATCTGAATTGTGCCCCAGTCTGACTGTTTTATCACCAGGAAAGAAGGAAGACCAGTATAGTCTAGAACAGTGTTTCCCAACCTTGGCTACTTGAAGCTATTTGGACTTCAACTTCCAGAATTCCCCAACCAGCGAACGCTGGCTGGGGAATTCTGGGAGTTGAAGTCCAGATACCTTCAAGTGGCCAAGGTTGGGAAACACTGGTCTAGAAGAACACAGTTATAAATTAAAATTTCACTAATCCCTTTCAAACAACTGTCTCCCAATGCAGAGTGATGATACAAAAAGGAAAAAAAATATCTTATGAAATTTGTTCCGGGTCTTTGAAGGAGAAATAGAATGCATGTGTGCTAAAAAATTATCTAAGGTAAACTATAACCGCCTTAATAGGACTCTTAATATTCTTCTCAAGAAACAAACTGCACATGAGTAGATAATGCTGTATTTATTATCTTAGGGAAGGTATATCATATAATTATTGTTAAATAAAAATGGATGAGGGAAAAAATTATTTTCCTTCTTGGCGCCTAAATGTTTTCCCATGTATTTCAACGATGAAGGTTTTGACCTATAGAGCTGTGGCAGGAGAAATGCTGTTCACAAGAAACGGAAACACTCTGCTTTCAGGTATCCCTCATTATTCATGAAATTAATTCTCCAAGTGCCAAATTTTCAGTAAGATATAAGTACCCAGTGCTCCTGGCCCTATTCCCTACCATATTTCTTATTTAATTTTCCTTGGCAAATACTTGCTTCAGGAATATAGCAGTACTAAACAGAGGAAGCAAACTACTGTGGCACTAAGGTCTTTTGAAAAGAAATTATTTAAATATTTAAATTTCACTTACTGTATTTTATGTGGTTAATTGTGATGCACATATGCAGAGCTGCATGGGAACAGAGAGAGGAGTGTCTCTGGAACTGTGACACTAAGAAAAGAGTGCCTATCTATAAAGCATTTAAACTTTCCAAAAGAAACTAAAGGCAATAGTGTTTCCTGAAACACTGTGATAAATATCTGTATATAATAGATTTAGCTAAATTCCCAACTGGAGGTTCTTCACTATCTGTGAGTACAAATCAAATGGTTGTCATCATATCTGGAGTAATAGTGTCAAGGCTACTCTGTTTTTATGGAATTTCCTTCTTCTCTTTGTTTATGCTGCAAGCTTCATTCTTGCAAATGTTAATACAAAGCAAATAAACCCACAATATCAATATATTGAGATAACCTCTCAAAATAAGTCCATCACAATTTTGTTTCTAACTAGCAGTAGAGGGAGCTCTTCCACAACTGCAAATGTCTCTTTTCTGCTCTTTCTCATACCCTGAAACCTTTAAGAATGTTTTTGATACAGTTGTAGCATTCCATGGGATATATAAGGTATATATATTATGCCTGTTAAAATAACTATTCCTTTTTTCTTGGCTGGAAAGCTAGGTCTCACTGTACAGGTAGATATTTATATATATGTGAATGATGAGGCAGCAGCCATCTCGATCACCGGAACATAGAAACTTTAATAAAACCACTTAGCTTTCGTTAGCGTGCTGCTAACTTCGTCAGAGTTTTAAAATGCCGTGGGAGACAAACATCTTTATAAAGCATTACTCAGTCTGCTCATTGCCCGCGTCACGGGGCCACACCCTTCCCTCCCCCCTGCGGTAAGCCTAATTGTGGGCTTAATCATGCTGGCTGAAGGGAGATCTACCTCTTTTGCTCGTGTTTGTTGCCTTTTTCCCTCCCCAAGGGAGGGGGTGGAATTGTGAGGCTTAATCCTGCTGGCTGTAGGGAGACCTGCCGCTTTTACTCGTGTCTGTTGCCTTTTTCCCTCCCCAAGGGAGGGGGTGGAGTTGTGAGGCAATGCTTCGGAGGTATTTGGTATTCCTTTCTTCCCCCCATTGTCGTTGTTACTTTTTATAATGGTACGTGTCTGCTCTTGCAATTTTTTTACCCATGTCCTCGTCCTAGGTCTACACTGTTCTAATCTATGTCTGCTGATCACCGGCTGCCAGCAGTTCAGCAGATCAAATCTCAGTATGCTCAAGGTTGACTCAGCCTTCTATCCTTCCAAGGTCGGTAAAATGAGGATCCAGATTGTTGGGGGCAATATGCTTACTCTCTGTAAACCGCTTAGAAAGGGCTGTAAAGCACTGTGAAGTGGTATATAAGTCAAAATGAAATGAATGAAAGAATTTATGAACTTCCGATAGGTCCATTGGACCATTTTTTTTCCATCCACAGGCTCCAGAAGGTGAAAAATGGCCCAATGGGCCTATCAGACATTCAGAGATTTCATTGAGGCCATATGCATGTGCAAGGGGGCAGAGCCAAGGGGTGTTGTGTGTGCATGCAGGGGGAGGGGATTTCATTATGGGTGTGTGCTATTGCGTGCATCCTTTTCACACCTGAGCAAAAAAAGGTTGGCCATCACTGGGCTATACATTTTCAAGAGCCAGTTTGGTGCAGTAGTTAAATGTAGGAGGTTAGTAACTAGGAGACCTGTTTCTGTTTCAATGAAAAAAAGCCAGATGGGTGACTTTGGGCCAGTCACTCAGAGACACTTAGGAAGCAAGCAGTGGCAAATCTTATTAAGAAAACTGGATGTTCTTCAAGACACTCTGCAGGAGTCAATACGGACTCAAACTCACAAAAAAAAAAATACAGTGGTACCTCTACCTAAGAATGCCTCTACTTACAAACCTTTCTAGATAAGAACTAGGTGTTCAAAAAAATTGCCTCTTTTCAAGAACCATTTTCCACTTACAAACCCGAGCCTCCAAAACTGTAACCGGGAAAGGCAGGGAGAAGCCTCGTGGGGTCTCTATAGGAATCTCCTGGGAGGAAACAGGGCCAGAAAAGGTGGGGAGAAGCCTCCATGGGCCCTCTCTAGGAATCTCCTGGAGGAAGCCTCCACCCTCCCTGTGGTTTCCCCAATTTGCTTTTACATTGATTCCTATGGGAAAAATTGCTTCTTATTACAAACTTTCTACTTAAGAACCTGGTCACAGAACGAATTAAGTTTGGAAGTAGAGGTATCACTGTACAATTAAATGTATTATAATAAAGTACTGTGAATCAGCCGTAATATCAAAAGTTTAGGATTGTATAATGTTATTGAAAATAAAGGGATAAAAGGATTAAGAAAGGGATGAAGAGATAAAGATAAAAGGTTAGGGAAAAATGAATTAATATTGGTATTGCAATTTAATGATACCAGTTTTATGAATGAAATAATAGTTAGGTTTTACTTATGCCCAGAGTAAATGAACAAACAAGTAAATTGCCTTATAAAAACTACACATTGCAATATTTTCACACAGTAAATATTTATCTTTAACATGTTAGCAAAATGAAAAGAAATTTGATTCAATTCATCTTCTGCAACCCAACAAGACAGACATACTTCAGAGGATAATAAGAACTGCAGAAAAAACAATTACTGCCAACCTGCCTTCCATTGAGGACCTGTATATTGCACAAGTCAAAAAGAGGGCGGGGAAATATTTACTGACCCCTCGCATCCTGGACACAAACTGTTTCAACTTCTACCCTCAAAACGTCACTGTAGTGCACTGCACACCAAGACAACTAGACACAAGAACAGTATTTTTCCAGGACACCATCACTCTGCTAAACAAATAATACCCTCACCACTGTCAAAATATTCACTGAGGCTGCATTACTTACAATATCTACAATAGACCTCTTCCCTTTTCTAAGAGGTATGTAAGGGGCTTGCATAAGTACACCTTTGTGCCTACCGTTCCTGTCCTAATGTCTTTTTTATCTTTTCTATCTCTACTTTATACTTATATTATGTTAAACATACTACAATACAATACTATATTTGTATGACAAATAAAATAAATAAATAAAAATAAATAAATAAACTATTACTATTGTCCCCATCACCCATCTCTCCCACTTACAACTGTATGACTGTAGCTTGTTGCTTGTATCCTTACGATTTATATTAGTATGGATTGTTTTCCTGATTGGCTTATTTATACCCTATGACAATCATTAAGTGTTTCTTCACTTCATGATTCTTGACAAATGTATCTTTTTTGTGTACACTGAGAGCATATGCACCAAAGACAAATTCCTTGTGTGTCCAATCACACTTGGCCAATAAAGAATGCTATTCTAGTCTGTTCTGTTATATTTTATTCTATTCTCATAATTGCAACAAAGTAATTTAAAATATGGAAAAGACAAGCATTCAAACCATCAGTCACAGAAAACTTGCTAGACAATTTAAAAATTGTGTTAATTGGCACTATTTCTTTTAAAAGTTTAATTAAATAATTTTAAAATGTAGGTTAATGGAATTTTCCTTTATGGACATACTAATAACCAAATCATCTTTTAATGTATATAATATAAGCTCTTTTTTGCACTGGATAACATATTTTTAAGACTATCCTACTAAAACTACAAAATTTAGCTTATATGCTTGAATCTGAAAAGAGATTTCAAGTGTACGGTCATTCTGTCGATCTGAAAATGTAATAACATATAAATATATTGAAAGTATATATTTTTATATACTGAAATATATAAAAGAAATATATATACTTTAAGAAAATTAGGATTTTGTACCCTTTGGACTATTTCCTAGAAAAACAACTTATCTTTTTTTTTCTCTTTGTGAATTAACTCATGTGCTTTGATTTTTGGCAAAATGTGGAAGTAATGTGTTGGATACAGGCCATCAAAGATTCTTTTCCAAAGTTAGTATTTTAGAGTACATTGAAAAGCAGATGCAGAACACACAATGCACAGGTACAATTTGTTCAGTTCCTCTAAATAAATGTACTTTGGTATCCTCCACTGACTTTCTGCTCATATTTTTTAGTGTCAGTCCTGAGTCAGTGACGATAAAGTGTTTGCCCATTGAGAAATGGAAAGATACAAAAAATTCTGAGCAATCTGTTCTGGCTAATTTTTCTCCATCACTATATTTTCAATCCAAAAGATCCAATTCAGGTCTAATTAAAGCAGGTTTCATATCAGGGGGGATACTAGAATAGGTCAGTTTGTACTTTAGTTCAGCTCCTTTCAGAGCCACAATGGTCAAAATAATTTCTGCCAAAATCTGATCAAAATAGGAAGTTTTACAAAGCAAGAGCTCCAAAGACACCTGATTTGCCACATAATTATGTTGCATGTCCCAAGGAAAGGGTTTTGGCATCATTTCCAACTAAAACCTGAAACTGTAACATGAAATTAAAATCCCTGCTCTACACGTGAACATGCTTTGAACAGTGAGGAACACATAATTCACTGCCCTTTACTGTGTGCATAATAGGGCAAAAAGATAGGAAGGCACTGATCAAAATGGTGGCATTAATAATGACATATAAATATGCATGATACCAGAAGAATTGAAAATGGTAATAACTTTTCAAGATCTTATAGAGTAGGGTATTGTTGCTGTTTTTTTTAAACTGCCTATTTCAAAGAAACTAGGTTTCTTTATCTTAAAAAAATGTCTGCTGCTTGGTAAGATAATGAGGCCAAATTCATTAAAATATATGTTCTTACCTTAATGCTTAGTTTTGTATGAGGCAAAGTGCATTTCTATTTAAAATAGGTGGAGAAAGAAACATCTTGCTGTGTTTTTGCAAGCAAATTGGCTTCTGCCTATAAATTATTCTACACAGTTTGCTTTTATCTAGGCAGCCTAGCAAAATGTTTAGAGATAATTTGAAAAAGCTGCTTTCTCTGGCCTGAGCAAGAGGTAGATCTTGACACTTCAATGCCACAATCCTGGTACTGCATTACTAATGGGGTGCACAGCACTATGAGAGGCAAAAAGATGAGTCTGTGTTCTCTTCTTTCTTGTCACCTTAATTAAGAAGAAAATTGGCAAGGGAGGCAGGTTCTCATGATGCTGTTGCTAATAGGAAGTAGATTCCATTATATTCTCTGGGACTTTCAATTCCCCTATCTTTGCACACTGAGTCTGAAGTGCATTGGGCATCCTGGCACATGAGCCCAAAGAAATTTATGCTGTTTTTCCAGAATTATTCAACAGCTGTGGAAGGCATCTGTGCAATCCCAAGGAAAAAAAGAAATCGCCTTGAAATTTTCCAGGCATGCATTATGTTCATGCTTTCCCCACCTTTTGGAGATCAAAGCACTGTACAGTGTTTTAAGAGCTTTTATGATTACACCAAATGTGATGCCTGTGGGACTGTTGCCTTCATGCTATGTGTGTGTGTGTGTGTGTGTGTGTGTGTGTGTCTGCCTACAGCTTGGTCTAAGTTGTCTGGAGGAAGAAATGCAAATACAGTGGTACCTCTGCTTACAAACTTAATTTGTTCCGTGACCAGGTTCTTAAGTAGAAAAGTTTGTAAGAAGAAGCAATTTTCCCCATAGGAATCAATGAAAAAAGAAATAATGTGTGCGATTGGGGAAACCACAGGGAGTGTGGAGGCCCTGTTTCCTCCCAGGAGATTCCTAGAGAGGCCCCACAGAGGCTTCTCTCCACCTTTCCAGGCCCTGTTTCCTCCCAGGAGATTCCTAGAGAGGCCCTACGGAAGCTTCTCCTTGCCTTTTCAGTTACAGTTTCGGAGGCTCAGGTTTGTAAGTGGAAAATTGTTCTTGAGAAGAGGCAAAATAATCTTGAACACCCGGTTCTTATTTAGAAAAGTTCATAAGTAGAAGCATTTGTAAGTAGATATACCACTGTATATTTATTTATTTGACATTTATTTATGCTAAGACAAGGTACATTATATATTAACAGAGTTGGAAGGGACTTTGCAGGTCATTTAGTTCAGTCCTTTGCCCAAGCAGGAGACTCTACACCTGCCTCTACCTAGGAAAGAACTCACAACCGCCTGATTGTGAGGCAAGAGCGCCACCTCTAGGCCACAGCAGCTGGGTACATGTGGTATTTTGAACACATGGAACAATGTTTAGCCATCACACAAGTGTTGCAACTAACATGGTGGAGTAACAGTGCAAAAATATGTTGTCTTTTGCAGGAAACCCAATAGGCATGAAAGATAGAATCCTCAGCCTTCAAGCTATCTATTGCTGTAGAATATGAATGGGAACCATGTTTTTGAAAGTTGTATCCATTTTCCCTTTATCTGGAAGCCTTCCAATTTGAGACATGACTGTGCACTGCTATTCCAAATGAAGAGAAATGTTTTCTGTTAATTTTATGAACTTCCTTGTGATTGAAAAGTCAAGACTTTCTCTTCTCAGATTTTTGGAGGTATCTTTAGCAATTCCAAAACTCTCATTCTGATGTCCCTTGTTTATGAAGCGTAAGAAGACTCATACAACATACAAAGTTTTATCATAGTCAGAGAACAAAACTTAGATTATATTAGTGTTGTTCCATATTGAGCTACTGTATAGAATCTGAACATCACTTGACCAAAAGTTGTTCCAGGGCAGGGCTTATTGTGAGCCGCCCCGAGTCTGCGGAGAGGGGCAGCATACAAATCTTCGCTGTTGTGGTAGCAGGGGCCCGCTGATGTCAAGCCCAGCAGCGCCGAGCAAAGCTGGTTGCCTGGGGAAGCAGCGCGTTTGAAAAGTGCACGTTTGAAAAGCGCGCTGCTTCCCTGGATATCCGGCTTTGCTGGCAGGCACAGGGCTTGATGTCAGCGGGCCCCTGATGCCCCAACAGCAATCTCCTGACTGCCGTGGTTCCCGCATCCCCAGCAAGGGACTGTTAACGGCACTGGAAGTCACCCGTGGGCCGGATAAATGGCCTCAGCGGGCCGCATCTGTCCCGCGGGCCATAGTTTGGAGACTGCTGCTGCAGAGGATGGTAGAGGATAGGAAGTCCTGAATGAACATTGTCCATAGGGCTGCAATGGGTTGGATATGACTTTGCAACTAACAACAACAAATTTACTACATTTTCTGTTATTCTGGTGTCCAGCAGATTGTCCTGTAATATAAAAACTAGATGATGATTACCATGAGCTAAGATCCAAAGAGGCTGGATAAATTCAGGAAAGGTTTACCATTATTAATTTTGAAGGCACATTGTTTTTTTGGATTGGAAGTGTGCTGTTCCCAACAAGTAGCTTCTGAGACCTTCTTAAAGTATTTGACAGACCATTGTGGGAAAGCAAAGTGCTGGAACAAGGTGATTTGTTCTTATTCTTATGCTCAAGTGTCGCTATTTCTCTTAAGAGTACGGAAACAGTGATTTTTCTCTGCACCCAGATTGCAAAAACAACAGTTAGAAATAAAGCCTTTCTTTCTTCAAGCTATTCTGAGAATGTATATCTGCTTTCAGGCCCACAAATCAGGAAGGGCAAAAGTGCCAAATTGGGTTTATTTTTTGGCTTAGTGCACTGTGAGTATCCATGCAGTATAATTTGTCAACAATGCTCAGTGTGTGGCTAGGGCACAGTCTCTCTTGATGAATAGATTTATGCATGCAATTTGTGTGTGTGTGTGTTTGTGTGTGACACTTGTTGCTTTATCTACCAGCATGTTGCAGCATCTAGCAGGTGAGTGGAAATAGCAAAAAGCTTTTCAACACTAAAAGATTCCTAACTGGGCTTCAGAGATAAAGCTTGCATATTCATTGCAATTTAGGATTATGTGTTTGGCACAATGAATCCAATCCATCTCTATCCGAGAAAATGTGACTTGTTATTTCCTCCCAGTGTCAGGGATGGAGCTATCTTCAGCCAATTTTATCTTTTGGGGGGAAAACTAAAATCACAAATGTCAGCCAATTCATTATCAATGGAAGTTGGTGCAGAATTACTGATCTATTTATTCAATATGAATTTTGCATATTTGATTAAAAAATAACAAAAAGGAAAAGAGCAGCAAATTCTTAGGCTTTTGCCACAGATTGTCCTTGGTCAGCTATTTCTGAGTTGAAATAGTTTTGAATTATTTATGTGTAGAGTTGAATCAAAATGAATGTTATTTCTTGCTTTTCTGCCTCCTTAGAGAAACTACCACATTGTCTGTTTGAAATGCAAGTTAATGCCAGCTCATATGTCTCCATAATTATTGCTAGCTCTTTCAACTAGATGGGAAAATTCTGCATCTTGTGTACAAGAACAGAGGGAAGAAAAGATCTATATAATGCATTTTGAATGTTTCACAAGATTCATATTGTTTGACACCTTCTGTAGCTGAGCAGAAAAATCTATTATCACCGATCATCAATTTTTAAATTGTTATTAGAGAGAATAGAATACAATACTATTACTGATAATAACATTCATCATTATCTAACCCTCTTGGTGTTCTCTTCTGCCTCCAATACTTTAAATTTCTGCCTCTTCTCTTGTCAGACATTGTCAGCTGATGCAGTTTTATTTTACTGATGTCAATAATCATTTCAGAAACTGAATTTCAATGTTTCAGGTTCGTGAACCATTAATATCAGATATATTTGCCCCCCTTTTGATGAAAATATTTTAATAAGTAATGACTAATATTGGGAGCTATATTCTTACAAAACCTGCAAGGCTAAATGCATACTGTAGTAAGTATTTGTACAACTGAATGCTACTTCATAATTATTCCCTATTCCTCTTATAGATGTTCCTGTCCATTGTATGTTGCTGATAGTGAGTCAGTGCTGTTGTGATATGAAAAGTTGAAGATTCTAGGTCTTTGCAAGTGCTTAAAAACCAGATCTGTTTTCTTCCTTTCTTAAGCCACAAGTGAAATGAATATGCCAGTAAATTCATCCTGTATTCGAATGCATTTTTTTTAATTGCACACACTGGCTGCCACTTCCTAGCTTGCATTTCACTCAGATCCTAGTGTCTGTTTTTTGCTTTGGAGAATACCTCAAATGCAATTTTGCTGACATGCAAAGGGTGTACTGACATGTTCTGTATTTGCTGAGATTATTTATTTGCTAATTTATTTATCAGTTCCAACACTGTCCAATTCCAGACAAACTGTGGTCAGCTCACAATATAATAAAACAAGGTTTTCAATAAATAATGAACAGGATAAGAGGTTGCATCAGACAACACAGAAATGCAATATATACTGTATACATAAAAACATAACAAACAAGGGTCCTCATTACCCTAGCCTAAGCCCTGGGAAAACAGCAAGGTCTTTAAAAGTTTCAGGATATCATCTAGGTGAAGCTGTATGGATTTCAGAGGAACTCATTCCAGAAGGCAGGTGACACAACAGACAATCTGCTGAAATGCCACCATAGTCTGTCTGTCTGTTTGTCTCATCACCACCACCCCACACCTCCTATGGCTTTTTCTGTGGAGGACATAACAGAAGCATTTTTATTTTATGAAGGAAGGTGGAATAACTTTTCATTCATGAAGCATAGGAACCTCTGATGGGAACAGTAAACTCTGTATTAAGCAAGCTTGATGCAGAGAAAGTGACAGCTATTTGGCTGGTGTTTGGGGTATTTAACTATTAGCTAGCAGAGACTGAATAAAAGATTAGTTGCAGTTTAAGACTAAGCTCCAGTCTCAGAAGTATATACAGTAATTAGTACTATGTCAAATGTGTTTCCAGTTTGCAAATGGGCACAACAGCATAGAGGAAATGTAAGTTGGCATTAAGGTTGCAGATAGCATCCAACTAAATCAGAGTCCTAGTCAAAGTACTCCTCAAAGTTACAATTTATTGCCGGAGCCATCCTGGCACCTACAGTGCAAAGCCTGAATCTATGTTTCCCACCCAGTTGAAAGTTCACATCCTTTGTCTCCCACCCACAAACTTGTCACATTGCCCATTCAGATTGTGTCAGCATGGCAAATCCTCCTTGCATTTCCACCCTGGTGGGTGGGCATAGGATGGCCTTGAACCACTTGAAAGAATGCTTTGTGGCTGCATCTGTTCCCTCTTGAAAATTACCCCTTCCAAGTTCCCATAAACATCAGGCCTTCTATAGATAACATGGCAAGACATTAATTTATCATCAACTTCTGCACTGGATTAACATTTGGTGTCAACAGGTGTTAGGAATGAAGAGAAAATGGAATGGCTAGTGGTTTGGCATTTTTCACTATTTGCCTATTTTACCTAAGCTATCACTTCTTCCTTCTCTTCTTCCTATTTGCAACTTGAATGAGGAAGAAGGGGAAGATACAGTAGCAGCAGCAGCCAGCAGCACCCAAAGGCAAAAATAATAATACATTTGAAAAAGAAAATGTTTTTTAAAAGTACCCATACTTCTGAAGTGCTAAATAAATATGACTGATGCTCTCCAGTAAAATGTTTACAGTAACAATATCCTTATTCATTGATCAGCAGAAATAAAACAAAATTAAGCACTTTAAAGACCACCTGTGGCCACGCAGAGCCATATTAAAGGAGTTGCCCTATATCAGCTCCAGTGAGCACGTGCATAGTACCCAGCTGATTTTTTGGCCTTGGTGAAGGCCTTTCCACCCTCCGGAGGCTTCATGGGAGCTTCCTTGAAACCCCAGAGTGTGAAAAACCGCCCAATGGGCAAACCGGAAGTTTGGAAAAACTGACTTCGGGTTTGTCTGTTTTTTGCACTTTGGAGGCTTCAGGAAAGCTTCCCGAACTCCTAGAATATGAAAAAGAGCCCAACAGGCAAACCAGAATTTTGGAAAAAAAAAATGGACTTCTGTTTTGCCCGTTGTGCTGTTTTTCACACTCCAGAGGCTTCAGGGAAGCTTCCTGAAGCCTCAGAGTGGGAATAAAAAAAAAAGCACAAAAAAAGCACAATAGAGTGCCTTCCGTCCCCTGTCCCATTGCTCTCCTATATCTCCTATACTTTTCTTCTATTCCTATATCTCTTCTTCTATTCTTTCATTGATATGTTCTGTTACTATACCTTCTTTTCTATTATTTCTTAGATATATTTTACTATGAGTATCTCCTCTATTAACCTTCATCATGTATTTTACTATGTGTATATAGATATATACCCACTAAAACCCTCATTGTGTATTGGACAAAACAAATAAACAAACAAACAAGCAAACTGGAAGTCCGTTTTTCCAAACTTCTGGTGTGCCCATTTGTTTACCATTCCAGGTTTCAGTGAGGCCTGTGCGCATGCGTGGGGATGGGGGTATTGTACACATGTGCAGGGAACAATGTGGGGGTGCACACGCATAAGGGGAGGGAGTGGGCAGATGTGCTAGCATATGCAAACACATCCTTTTGGCATGCGAGCCAAAAAAGGTTCCCCATCACTGAAATAGAGTATCCTTTGCTGACTCGCATTCAAATTAGTATTATTTTCTGCAGTTTATCTTCAGCATGCTCTTTTTTGCCAATCTTTGACCTCGATTGTTTAAAAGCCAAAATACTGTCTGTGAATATATATATATAAACCTGAATTAGCATAAGGTAGAGGAGAATGTATGTAGTTCAGGGTTGGACAGTGGAGTCTCTGGTGCTCTTTGATTAAATAACATCAATGTAAGGGAGGGTGAGATTTGATTCCAGTTTTCATACAAAAGCTTGCCCTGCCAAGTTTTGGAGGATGCAGTTTTATTTTTAGAAATTCCTTGATTGGGGTATCATTTTATGTTGGATTGTATGGTGTTAATCCCTGCTTTTCTGGGTGATATTTGCCTGCTGGAAAGGATATTCCCCAGTCTTTTTATTTTCTCAGGACAAACAATCGACTGATGTTACCCAGTTGGGTAATGGAACATCTGCAAGCATACAACCAAGTATCCTATTAGCATAAAAACCCTGCCACATCTCATTTTCAAATGGCCAGGCTTTAGAATATCATTATCAGACTTGCCTAAGTAAATAAAGTATCCATTTGCTTGGACAAGTTTGGGATTAGGACATGATAAACAGTCACCCATGTTGCCTACAGCATACTGTCTAACTAGCCAACTCTTATTGGGGAAACTCAGCCAATTTTCTAGTATGTTTACATTTGCACAATTAGCCAGATGGATAAGGAATTTCTCTTTGAAATGAACCAAAAGTGCCACCTTGTGTCATGTCTCCTGTTAGGGGACAGATGAATTTCTGAATTTCAGCCAGCTAATGGTTTGTAAGTAATCCTCAGGACCACATTTTCATACAGTTGGGTTTAATTGCTGCTGCAAAAGAGAGAGTGAAAGTAACACAGAGATAAGGTAGCATTTCCGCATGCTTCACAATGTATACACTGTTATTGCTATACAATTTACAGGAACTGCTGTTTGGCTAAATCTACTGTCATTCCAGGCAGAATTATATTGATTAGCCAGGCTGCTATTTTAAAAGAAAATTCAACTACGGTAATCAAAAATCTTGGACTCCAGAATGGAGTCCTTCCTCTTTGTCTCTTACTTTAAGGCATATGCTTTAGTTACACGAATTTCCCATCTCAGAATGGAAAGAACTGTCCCCTCTTGCTTTAATTTCATACACTTGTAGTCAGAGAAAATTCCAATCCTGTATGCTATACTGGTGACACATTTGGCTATTTTTGCCTAATGTATAAATGAGGCTTGGAGCATTTATCCAATGCCAATGTCATCCAGAGATCCTTCAAAGTGGGGGTAGCAGGGGAATTTCAAATGGAGAAATTAATGTACATATATATTTCAAATGAGTGCCTTCTTACTCTCTGATATCTCTGAAACTCAGATTTAACTTCCTATTTATTTTATAATGCAGATCCTTTTCATTGAGAATTATGCGGATATGTGAAAGCTTTGAGAGTCAATGATATTAAATGACTACTTAAAACCATGGGTTATCTCAGTGTTCAGCAAGCTGGTGCTCAGCCAACCTGTGACAGACCAAGCACAACTTCCTTAGGCTATATATTGTGAGTTATGTTCTGATGAGGCTCCATGCTGAGATCACAAAGGCAGACACTAAACCTCAAAGAATTGAAGCAGCAGCTTCTCGCCTACTTCTGCTCTGGGTGTGCAGTTGCCAGCAGAGCAAAGCTAGGGTAAAATAATTAACCCTCTTTTAAAGTGATATGATGTCTTCTTGCTCATTTCTTCAATATATATTAATTTCTCACTTCCAGTTAGCATAATGGATATGTTTAACAGGTTGTATATTAATTTACTGCCAACAGATCTAGGTGCTTCTCTATGCTTATGTGGCATGCTTCTGGCTCAGGAATTCTGGGAGTTGAAGTCATAAAGGGACCATAGTTCCCCACCTCTGGTATATAAAAACTATTTTTGGTTTGTTTTAAAAGTAGGTCAAGGATTCCCTTTCTTCCATGCTTCACCTAAAAGAAACAGGCACACCATGCTGGGCATGGCAGCATAAAAACCAGCCATGGAAATGATATACATTCATGTCATTTGCAGAAAGGAACCCCAGAGATATTTATATTTTAATTATGGTTGCCTACAACTGTATTATCTGTCAATGCTTCATTTCCACCTGTGACATAGAGCAGCTTTCCCCATCCTGATGTTCTCCAGATGTATTGGGACTGTGTGCAACTTGAGGATTATTGATAATGTGCCATCAAATCAGTGCTGACTCTTAGCAATAACACAGATTTTCTCCATGACAATTTGCCCCTATGGGAATTATTAAGAGTTGTAATTTAAATATATGTACAGAATTACTGTATACCTGGTTATGGGGGGCTCACCTATATATCTGTCTCAGAACATTCTTAAGCCTGTTACAATAAGGCTTTGTGTTAAAATCACTCGGCTCTGCATGCCTAAAAATCCACATTCTGGTCTGAGATGGTGATACATGGCTTATCTTGCCTACTAGGTTTCTTTTCTCCTTCCTTTATTTTTTTATGCCAATCTTATAGTAATTCAATGCAAGTGCAAAGCAGGGAATGGAAATCACAGTGGGGAATTGACTGTAATGAAAGCTCTTGCTGAAGTCCTTCTGTTTCCTGGAACAGCACAAATGGATGGTGTGATTTACAAGGTTATAATGAAACGAGAGTACCATTGCCCTGGATGCTGTACTATAGACATGCAGAGAAAGGCAACATTAGCAGTACAAATGATACGCTTGAAGGTAAAATCTCCTTCAAATTGAGTTTTCTCTTGGTGACTACATGGACTCATTGATGTGGGGTTTTTTTTTGGCAATGTAGCAGATGTGATTTGCCATTATATTCTCTTAAAATTCCATGAGACTCTCCCATGGAAGTAAAAACCAAGCCCAATTTTGCTTAGATTTGGAGTGCAGACAAGGTCAACTAAATCCTACCAACATAATGAATCACAAAACTCTTTTGTGTCTCACATTTTAAATTATTAATAATGGTTACTCTTATTACACTTTCTCCTTTCAAAGGGCAGATCACATAAAGACACTGCTTGACTGTCATCAGTCCATAGAGGAATATAAACATTAAGATGTTCTGGACCAGTTGCAAAAATAAGGTCACAGAAAACAGTCTTGCAAAATCAATCAGACATAGGATCAGAGCCATGGAGTAAAAAAAAGAGAAAGAAATGTAATTTTCAAATGATTTGCGATAAACAGTAATGTAAAAATATAGGAGTAATTTTTAAAAAGTGTAAGAATGCCTCATGCATACCAAACAGTGTATCTCATCTGAACATGATATGCTTTCACAACCCTGAATTATTAGCACCTATGTGTTGAGTATCTGCACAAGGAAAACATAGTCAAGAAGTTTTCCATCAATATCTTAAGTGTGTGCATCTTCAAAAAGGAAGCTTCAATGTGTATCATAAATTGATGACATTTTAACGTTCAGATTTTGAACAAGGATAAAGTGGCATAAATTAAGAGTAATGGTCAAGTTGTTCCTATTGCTCACAATCAATAATTATGTCTGATCCACTGCACTGAATCAGTTGCTTCTGTCTATTCCTGTCCTTTCTTCCTACTCCCCTCCTCCACGACCTGTTTTAAGTTCTTTTCTGACATAAATCTATTTTTAAATTTGGCTTTTGGAAACCCCATAAAATGCCATTTTCTCTGATGATATGCATACATTTGCTATGGTTTTTGCTAATGGTGAAAAGTATTTCTCAGAAAGGGATTCTAAAAGTTCAATAAGATACAGTTCAAAGGCAACTTTCTAGGAGTGTCTGAAATATGCATCTTCTACACTCCTTTAGGCAAATCTGTCTGAACAATAAAGATCAAAGAGATAGGAATGCCTCACAAGAAAAATTACATATAGTATCCAATAAACATCGCTATAGTTTCTTCAGAGGCAACTTGCAAGTTCTCCTGAAATACAAGCATTTATTGCAGGAATATAAGCATGAAAATGCAAAACAGATTTTTGAATCTTAGAAACCAGCATAAAGATAAAGATTGATAGCTGTAATCCTGAATATTTTTTTTTAAAAAAAATGAGTATAAATGGATTGGAGGCAGGCCGAGAAGATGCATAGTTACTGTACATACTTATCAATGCTTTATCATCTCAGAAAAGTTGATTTCAGATTTTATTCAAGATGAAATAACTAATTTCTGTTCATAAAGCAATAATAATCTATTTTTGTACAGAGTAACATAAAGAACAGACTGAAATACATTGCAGGGGCATACAATAATATCAGGGTAGTTCAGATTTTAATCACTTTACTGAAGCTACAGTTTCACTTGTTATCCCACAATCTGTTACCATCTAGATGAGCTGGATTATAATTTCCAGCCTTCCTATGTGAATTCAGTTATGACTGTATTAATGGGGTATTATCAGAGTTGAAATCTGAAAGATCTGAATGGCATAACAATAGGAAAAATATTATGATGATTTATCAAAGACATACATTTGTTTACTCCAACAGGAGACAAAAAATTTCACAAAGAAAAACATATGTTCATACAATTCTCCTTATTTCTAATTCTGAATGCCCGATATGTGGCAATTCCATCCTTTATTGTAAAGTTGAAGTATTGTTTTAGACTTATTAAGTATTCTTATTCCCAAGTCAGATGGTTCTGCTTATCTTTCATTTTGATTATTTACTTTTCTATTTCCTCAGAATATCATTTTAGTTATGCAAGTTTAATCGCAGGAAATAATTATTCCTTTGCTCTTATTCAACAACTTGCTGATTTGTGGTGATTCTTTGGTGGCCCTACTTACTGTAACTATTTGTATTGTTGCTGTAACTATTTGCACTGTTGCCATCATCACACTTAAGGCTTGAGTCTTTTGGACAATGGGGTAGTTTAGCTTTGGGAGAAGGGAATATTTAGCATCCATGGCAAGGCTGTCTGAAACATGATCAGAATCAACTGCATCAACAACGTCCCACAACTCAAAATTGGAAATAAACTTCTTGATAAATAAATCGTTTAGTCACCTGTACAAAATCAAGATATTGGATCTTATCCAAACTAACTGAAAATGTAAGAAAACGAAGATTGAAACCATCTCTTCTTCTGGATAAGACTCAGTTTGCATATTATGCATGTTCCTTACAAATGATAGATTCAGGAAAAAATATTTTTTAAAAAACCCATTTCAATTAAAAACAAGCAAATTGTTTTTAGATGTTAGAGGGATTTTTTTAAAGACTCAAATGATAAAACAAGATAATAGGTTCAGTCCCTTCTAATGGATAGTTTAGTATTTAATTTGCTGTTCAAAATGAACATTTAGCCCGAAGATTCAACTAGTGGAGCAATGCCCCATCACATAGTCTATAAAATCTAACAACTCTCATTTGATCTTGTTTGATGAAAGATAAAATATGACTACACAATAGAAAGAGCTTTCTTTCAAAAGGGATTGGCTGAAATCATGCCATAACATTATCCAGCCACTGTTTACAAAGTCAATAATTATATGGGTAAATATGATAACAGGTATAAATACATCTTTACTACTGATAATATGGCTCTTAAAGTCCCCTCTTTTTCCTTCTCCTAAGAAATAAATACCCTAACAGTCAAGGATGTCCTTGAAGGCAAAAATCCCACTTAACATAGGCAAACCACAGAATTGCTCAACATTGAATTCCCCACCTAAAACATACCGGCAATGTTGACTTGCTGTGCACACAGGAATTGCAAAATGTGTTTGAGATTAGAAGGTGCTGAAAAGATTCTTTTTGTTAATGGCCTGCAAAACCTTGGAGAGATAACCAATGATTCAGGATAATCCTAGCAATCATAAAATAAAGGGTTGTAAACTGAATAAACATTTAAAATAAACTACATTGTAATGGGTCCCCAGCAATTGGGTTCCAAACATGGCAACAGCACAATAACCTCTGAGTTTCTGATCATTTACTGGTGAAACTATAACAAAAACAAGCAGCCCAGACAGCCCCGATAAACAGCGGCTCTTTGATGGACTTTTTCTGATAATATTGACCTCCTCAGTGGTTATTTTCAATACATAATGCAATCCCAAAGCAGCATCTTTTGCCTATAATAAATTGGGCTTAGCGAAAACCACCATGCTGTCTTTGAATTGTGTTTCTCACAAATCAAAAGCTGCATCCCTTGCTGCAGAAGCCTGTTCATGATGTGTCATTTGGAAACAGAGGATTCCTTTGATTCATAATGGTTCAGGCCAGCGCTTCTAAAGTTTGTTGTTGTTGTTGTTTGTTTCCCTTGAACATTAAAGCAAATAACCTTAGCAGGGTCCCTTAGATTGCAAACTGTGCCTATGTTTTTGTTATTCTACTTATTTTGCTTTTCACAAAACCCAGCTATTTTTCCAAAATAATATCAAAAGTATTAGAAAACAGCCTCTTGTACCTTTCCATCTTTTCCTTCAAAGAGATGTTCTGATCAAAATGAATTTAAGGCAGAAAATTCCTTCCTGTCCAAGTTATTCGTAGTATTGCTGTCTAAGTTAACGATACTGTGTAATCATGGTACACCAAATATCTTTCCAAACAATTAGCAAAAATTATTAAAACAGGAAAAATTATCTCAGAAATGAAAGTAATACTGTACACAGTTAATGTTAAGAATATTCTTCACTGCTATTATGAGGATTTATAAAACCTGATAAAGTATAGTCCCTTCCATACAAACTCTCCACAACCCATCCCAATTCTATTCCTGTGGATCCATCAGATGAAAGAATCCTCAGCTATGGCCAATCATGTAGAAGTTGACACTATACAGTACCAAGTTAGAGAAATGCAACACTTTGATAATGCCCTTGCATTTCTAAGCAAAGTCATTATGGCAAATATGTCACAGCATTTGAAAAAAGAGAAAGCAATGGGTAATAATCATAGGCTGATGTCTTTTCTTCAGAACAAACTCTTAAGTTTCATCAGTATGAATGGGTACGTATATACAGTGGTACCTCTTCTTATGAACTTAATTCATTCCGTGACCAGGTTCGTAAGTAGAAAAGTTTGTAAGAAGAAGCAATTTTCCACATAGGAATCAATGTAAAAGCAAATAATGCCTGCAACCCCATCCCACAAGTTACCCCTTTTGCCTTGCGCTGCTGGGAATCCCCGCCTCCGGACTTCCATTACCAGCCGAAGCACCCGTTCTTGCATTGCTGGGATTTCCCTGAGCCTCCCCTCGCTGGGATTCAAAGCACCCTGGCAAAAATGAAGGGAATCCCAGAGAGGCGAGCCTCAGGGAAATCCCAGCAACACAAGAACGGGTGCATTGGTTGGCAACGGAAGTCCAGAGGCGCGGATTCCCAACGAGGGGAGGCTTAGGGGAATCCCAACTCTGCGACTGGCAATGGAAGTCCAGAGGCGGGGCATCCCAGCAGTGGCAGCTCGGTTTTGTAAGGTGAAAATAGTTTGGAAGAAGAGGGAAAAGTATCTTAAACACCGGGTTCGTATGTTGAAAAGTTCGTTAGTAGAAGCGTTCATAAGAAGAGGTACCACTGTATATATCACATATACAGTGTATATGTGATGCTCCTTCAATATACCAGGGTGATTTGACACACAACAAAACAAAACACACACACACACTTCTCCAAAGGACAAGGTCGCCTTTGCTATGGTGAAATGGCACTGGAGCTTTTTAAAAGGTCAGATTATTAACTCTGCCCTTTGGAAAATGAAATATTTTAAAGTCTTCCAGTGAATGCCAAAATTATCTTTACTGCCTTCTGAAAATCAGAAACAGAATGAGAAAAGTCATGGGTCTTCTAAAACTGCTTATTCTTCCTTTTAATTATTTTGTAAATCTGGAATTGATAATATAATTAAATCTTTAAAACACAGTTGATAGAAATAATAAAGAAAACCAGAACAATCTCGATAGTATTTAACATTAAAAGTTAGCTCTACAAAAAGCTCTGGGGGGAAAAATCAAACACAAGACAAAAGGCCAGTTGTGTCAAATCTTATGAGACAGAAACTCTTGTGCAAGCTGATTGTTTCAAGCCTTTTACACAATTCACTCCCAAAACAAATGTGTAGAGGACACTAATGTTAACAAAAACAGCTAAGAATGGAAAGAATGTTGACCCAACAATATCTTAAGAGCCTGTCATTTTGATCTGCCAGTCAATCCTGCTAATCCACAGTGGGGCATTCTAAGAAGCAAGATTTGGCACAGATTTTTCAAGTTTATTTTTGTCAAATGCCAATTAACACTTTACTAGAGAAAGAAGTCTATATTTTCATCTGAGAACATTTCCACTAGACAACCTCAGCCATGATAAAAGTATGTAGTAAAGGTGCCCCATATAACTTGCTTGTCATATTAAAACATCACATTGCAAAATACATGTCAAAAACATAATGTCGCTTTCTCTCTCTCCCCCCTCCCTCTCTCTCTCACACACATTTAGCCTAAAACTAGAGTTGTGATGGTTATCCAAAGGCCACAGTTTAATTGTACAGTTTTTATAATCAAATAAATTTCTGATTTCATGTTTAAGGTGACTTTTTAAAATTATTTCTATAGGTGATAAATTTCTTTCCCAAATAATTTACAAGCTTTAGAAGTGCTGTATCAACATACAGTACTTACATATTTTTAAAAAATTATTTCATATGCTGCCCATCTCACTGTTAGGTGACCCTGGGCAGCTCAGAGCATCATAAACAACAGTACAGACAATTAGAAGGTGAAAAATAATAGAACATTTGACATTAAAAATTAAAACATTAAAATTAATAGCAAAGTAATAAAAAGACCGAAAACAGAAATGGGATGAAGATGAAATCCTCATTATATCTATCTACTATCCATTTCCAGAAAGGGAGTTGAATTTACCTTCCTTCCTATCTTATGTCTGAACCAAATGTTCAATGGGGGCATCTATCTCTATTATTTTTCTGCTGTATCTAATTGCAAAACTATTCCCTGCATGGATGTCCTCTTCAAGTTTCCATGCCCTCAAATATATATTGGTTAAATGACTGTCATAGCTACATTATTTGCATTCTGGCATTGCCAGCTGTTACTATGCTGAGTGCATTCTTTTGTGACTACAGGAAGAAAATGTGAAGGATGAATGAAAACATTTAACTTCTCAACTGGATATGTGTCAGTGTTCTAATATGATAGGCATTTGTTTCTGCGCACTGGGCCAGCTTCTTTTCAGCTTCATGCTTTCCTAATTCATTCCACATCACTGTCTAGGAAAGAATGTTTAACTTGATAAAATTATGCACTGTCTTAACTTTAGAATATTAAAATGGGCAGGGAATAAATGGCTCACGTGTTTGGTAAAGTTTCATATTTCAGTGCACTGTTCATAATTTGTTTTCTAATAATCATTCAATCATTCTTGTAAACAATTCAATGTCTTCTGTGAGAAGAGTAACTGTGAAACTCATTAAAATTTAGCAGACAAAGAAGGAAAATGTGTCACAATCAACACTAAAGTCTAAAATATCATTGAATCTGGATGTAATTCTAAACTGAGAAGCAATAGAGATTTTTAAAAAAAATAAGAGGCAATTTGAAATCATTTATTTATTTGTTGCATTCACTTTATACATCACCTAATTGGAAGACTTAAAGTGACGTAGAGAAATTTAAAACTCCTACCCTCAAAACGTCGCTACAGAGCACTGCTCACCAAGACAACTAGACACAAGAACAGTTTTTTTCCGAACACCATCACTCTACTAAACAAATAATTCCCTCAACACTGTTAGACTTTCTACTAAATCTGAACTTCTATTCTACTAGTTTTTCTCATCATTCCTATCACCCATTTCCTCCCATGTTGACTGTATGACTGTAGCTTGTTGCTTATATCCTAAGATTTTTATTAATATTGCTTCTTCATTGCTTATTTGACCTCTATGACAATCATTAAGTGTCGTACCACATGATTCTTGACAAATGTATATTTTATTTTATGTACGCTGAGAGCATATGCACCAAGACAAATTCCTTGTGTGTCCAATCACACTTGGCCAATAAAATTCTATTGTATTCTATTCTAAAATGCATCATGTCCTTATTTGAAAAACCAAGACTGGGGAAAAAAAGGGTTAGAGACTTCAAAGGAATATGCTATTCTTGAGGGGAGAACTAGCAATATTTCTTCAATGACATATACCATGCACAAAGAACTTATTTTGGGATGGAGGCAACATTTTAAAGAGGTTATCTGACCTTTGCATATAGCAAACTGCATGTCTCTTGGTGTGATTTTGTGTCCTGATTCTGGGGGTGTGAGAGAAGTTAATGATTGAAGTGAATGTCATAATCTGTTTTGGCTCAGTCTACCAAAGGGTTACTAATGATGTCACTGGAAAAGGCAACCAGTTTTCGAAGACTGGAAAATTTGGGGAGAAGATGATTTCAATGCAAATGAGGTAAATGAGTTAAACCCAGTTGAAATTTATTCAATATAAATAATTTTGTTCCTATTCCCACAGTGGTAGAGGTGAGGGTGTCGGGACATGCCAGTAAAATAACAAACAAAACAAAAAACAGTATGAAGGAAAGAAAATAACACAGTTCTGATCTTGAACTGAACATTAGAAATGATGAATTCAAGTTACTATCATTCAGAAATCATCCCAGATTAGATGTTAGTGAAGCTGCATGAGAAAGCATTTTCACTTAGCCAAAGAATTATGTTTGCATTTCTCCTCAGTTTTCAAACTCATTCACAAGTTTTCCCACTACATATTTTTCCTACTATAATCAGAGCAAAATGTTTAAAATCACACAATAGTAAAAAAAAAATAAAATAAATGGGAAATGCCAATGTGATTGGGTGAATGTTCAGTAGAATAATATAAGGTATGAGCCGGGGTGGCGCAGCAGGTAGAGTGCTGTGAAAATATTTACTGACCCATCATATCCTGGACATAAATTCTTTCAACTCCTACCCTCAAAACGGACACTATAGGGCACTGCATACCAAGACAATTAGAAATAGGAACAGTTTTTCCCCGAATGCCATCACTTAGCTAAACAAATAATATCCTCACTACTGCCATACTATTCACTAAGGCTGCATTACTATTACTATTAGTCTTCTCATCGTTCCTATCACCCATCTTCTTCCACTTATGACTGTGTGCTAACTTGTTGCTTGTATCCTTATGATTTATATTTATATTGATTGTTTCCTGATTGCTTATTTGTACCCTATGACAATTATTAAGTGTTGTACCTCATGATTCTTGACAAATGTATCTTTTCTTTTATGTACACTGAGAACATATGCACTAAAGACAAATTTCTTGTGTGTCCAATCACACTTGGCCAATAAAAGAATTTTGTTCTGTTCGGTTATCTCTTGTCCTACCCCCAGATTGTTTTAAAAATAAGTCAACCTCCTCTCTATGGCAGCTCCTCAAATATTTGAAGATTGTATCAAGTCACCCCTAGTCCTACTCTTTGCTCAACTAGACAGACTTGAGTGTACCAAGGCAACAGGAGGCCAGACTATGAATAATGGATGGAAACTCACCAAGGAGAGATTCAACCTAGAAATAAGAATAAACTTTCTGACATTGAAAGCAATCAACCAGTGGAACAGCTTGCCTGGGGAGGCTATGAGAGCTCCACATTTGAGACTTTCAGGAGGAGATTGGACTGACATTTGTCTAAAATGACGTAGGAACTTCTGCTTGACCGGGGAGGGGGATTGGACTAGATGATCTACTAGGTCTCTTCCAACTCTAACAATCTAAATATTTATGACAGTTGCAGTGATTGAGGAATCATGTAGTCAGCTTTTGCAATCTTATGACAAGCAAAGTCTTTGGAGAAGCCAGAATCACTTAACTGTGTCACTAACATCTGCAGTGATTCACTTAACAAATGTGACCAGAAAGGACCTAAGATGGGGCAAAACTTATTTAACAAATTTCTCACTTAGCAACATAAATGCTGGACTCAATTGTGGTCATGAATCGAGAATTACCTGCATATGGATATGGATATGGATATGGATATACGTGTGTGTATACACGCACACAATTTTATCATTTTTATTTATTTATTTAAAAGATATATTTACAGTTGTCCATTTTAAATATCTCTGGGTAGCTGATATTTTGTCCCTAACAAACTACTTCTCAGAAAAAAAGATGCAATAAAATCATATTGCTAATGCGAATACCTGACAAGTAGAATATCCTTGAAAATAAGGACAAGAAAAATTGTCTCTGATTTCATTTCTAAAGAACCAGTTAATAACTAATATAACCTCTGCGAAAAAAAGACAATATTACTGCTAGCAGAACTGGGATTCAGCTCAGCAGTGATTGCTCTCAGTGCTTTACATTTCCTTTCTTTTACTAATATCTTTCCCTGCAATAAATGGACTGTTTAAAAAAAATGAATCCAATTCTGCAGTAAAGTCATTCTTTAACAGCCTGAGCAATTTAACATTCCCTTCTGACACCTTTGCCTTAATTCGGCTGTCATATTCCCTGGGTCAGTACAGCCTGGCCATTTGTAGTGAGACAGAAATTATGCAGCAAAGATGATTTGCAAGAAGATATAGCACCGCACAGCACCTTCATTTTTTATATTGGGGAGAAAAAACAACAACCTAGCCTACTTTTGATGGAAAGCTTGCATAACAGATGCAGGAAAAGGGCTGGTATAGTGAAGCGATTGGGCTAACATTTCAAGGGAGTTATGTAATGGGAATGTTTCCCTCCAGTGGATGTCTTCAAATACAAGGTGGATGGCTGGCTGTTGGTGATGCTAATTTGGGATTCCAGCACTGTGCATGGAGTCAGATTCATTCTCTCAATAGCCCCAAACAGTGGTGGGATTCAATTTTTTACTACCAATTCAGTGGGTGTGGGTTGGTGGGAATGATATGGTTTCGTGGGCATAGCTTGGTGGGTATGGCAGGGGAAGGATACTGTGCAATCTCTATTCCCAGCCCAATCCAGGAGAAATATACTGTAAAATCTCCTTTCCCACCCCATACACCAGGGAAAGGTTACTGCAAAATCCCCATTTCCTCCTGATAAGCTGGGACTCAGGAGGCAGAAAATAGATGGGGGCAGAGGCAATCAGAGGTGATATTTGCCAAACTACTCAAAATTTCCACTATCAGTTTCTCAAGAACTGATCAGAACTTACTGAAACCCACCTCTGCCTACCCAGCTCACTGATTTTGTTTTGTCAGTATTTTGCTAGCATTTATTTGCAATTCTTCAGGAAGTTGAATTGTAAGATCTTTTAGTGACACTGATTTCTTTGTGAATGAATGTGCACAGAAATACATCGTTGATTTCTGGTTCTTCTTCTGCCTTTCAGAAATCAGTACAGGTAGTCCTTGGCTAACAAACATTCGTTCAGTGACTGTCTAAAGTTATGAAAGAATAGAAGTTATGGCCATCGTAGTGCCCCGTAATCTGATAATCAAAATTTGGGTGCTTGGCAGTCTGCCCACTTTTGCAATTGCAGGGTGCCCCCCCAAAAAAATATTTCACACACACTAAAAAAAACCTCTTCCCTTTTGTCATTCTACAGTCCCTGCAGAGGCCTATACAAAGGATCAGCAATTGCCTTAGTGGGCATGCCTCAGCAATACAAAAGAAAGAAGAGGATGGTTAATGCGGGAAAGTGACAGAATGCAGGGTAACCTAAAAGATCAGAGATGGAGAGGAGCAGGGTGAATGAGGAAGGAGTTAAAGGAGAGCAAAATACAGCAGGATAGAAGAGTGAGATCCCCACCTAACAATGGCACTATTCTGGCCTAACAGGTAAACCAGAGCTAAGTGGTAAGCGGTCTGCTCACATGATTGTTTGTTTGTTTGTTTGTTTGTTTTTGTTTGTTTGTTTATTTATTTAGTCCAATACACAATGACGGTTTTAGTGGGTATATATCTATATACACATGATTCACTTAATGACTGCATCACTTAGCGATGGAAATTCTGATCTCAATTAGGCTCATTAAGACTACAGTTTGTGTCCATGAAAGTAGACATGAGGGCACACACATCCCCTCTGCAACCAATAGCCATATAATTTTAACATCATAAATTTACAGACTTTATGATCCTCTTTGAGGTAAGGATGGATGCTTGATTTTTATTTTTATTTAAAGGTCAGTTCATGTTCACTGCTCTTCCAACCAAGAAGCCTAGCTCCTTGATGATTATTTAGAATATGTTTCAGATTACTTCAGATTACCAGCAGAAAATATTCTTATAACAGTATAACCCTTTCTTTTCTTCACTATATTTCTTCACTACAATTCTTCACTATATTTCCCTCTTCAATTAAATGAGGAACAGTGTTCAATCAATATGGACGATGCAGTTTGAGATATCTGGAAAATTACTACATTGGACAAGCCACCTTACATATCATATTCTTGGAATATAAAACTCACCCCCCCCCCCCCAAGGAGGATGGAAATGTTGGTGCATCTTATACACTGAATACAGCCATTTTGGCTTCCCTGAAACCCTGCCCCCACATTCCATTTTTGTACAGAGGATCTGGGAAGCCTGCAGAGAGTTCCTGGTGCTGGGAGATGGCAAAAATGACCCAATCTTTGCAAAAAAATGAGCCATTTTTCTCCCATTTTTTTTTTTTTTTTTGCAAAAATGGGGTGGGGAAAGGGTCTGGGTGGCCTGCAGAGAGCTCCTGGAGACTGGGGGAAGGCAAAAATGCCTCCAAATGGGGGCATTTTTGCCATCCCCCAGCACCCAGGAGTTCTCTGCAGGCTACCCAGACCCTTTCCCCACCCCATTTTTGCAAAACAATGGGTGAAAAAACAGGCTGTTTTTCACAAACACGGGGCCATTTTTGCCTTCCCCCAGTAGTATTCATGAATGCTTAAGTGGGTACTATAAAGACTGCAGATATCATATTCTCAGATTTTTTTTTCCGGGTTATGAAAAGTCTTCCAATGCAGCAACTAAGCATTGGAGCATCCTGAAATCAAATGGCCCTTTCAATTCATGACTGAAATAGAAGTGATTTGGAGAATTATCTGACACCTGGACAATAAGGCAGTGAAGTCAAGTCCAAAAGGCATTTAAGATACCCAAGGAAATTACCATAATCTGTGTTAAATTTTCTATATGGAACAAGATAGCGAATACAATATTAGCCCTCTGACCAATTGTGCTAGTGTGTGTAGGGGGATGGGAACAGAAAACAACTTTCAAATGCTCCAGCTAGAAAGAAAATTAATGATTTTGCATGCAGCACCAAAATCACTTTGCATAGCTCAGTGATGGTGAACCATTTTTGGTTCACATGCCAAAAGGGTGTTTGTGTGGTTAAGAGGCAAACTGGAAGTTTGGAAAAGCAGACTTCCGGTTTTCCCCTTGTGTTATTTTTCGTCCTCCGGAGGCTTGAGGAAAGCTTCCTGAAGCCCTGTAGTGCAAAAAACAGTATGATGGGTAAATTGGAAGTCATTTCCGAATTTCCAGTTTGCCTGTTGGGCTGTTTTTTGCATTCCAGGGCTTCAGAGAAGCTTCCCTGAAGCCTCTAGAGGGTGAAATGGCCTTCCCCAAGGATAAAAAAATGGTTGGCTACTGCATGTGTGCAGCTGAAGCTAACATAGGGCAACTCCTCGCATGCCTTCCGATATGATTCCACCTGTCACCTATGGCACATGTGCCAAATGTTCGCCATCACAGGCATAGCTATTGGATCTCTAATCATCTTACCAAAACAATCAGCTTTTACTTTGTGTCTGGGCCACCTTCATTAACTGAAATACACATTTTGTATAAAAATGAGTTATCACCCATTCTCTCTTGCTTTATCAAAAACATGCGTATATACATAGTTCAATGTTATAATTCAAAATAGTTATCATTGTAGCCCTTTTAAATATTTAAAGCTATATAGGCACACAAATGAAGTAGGAAATTGATGAAAGTTTTTGATTTCACACATCAAGACATCAATGTTGAGTGTGGTCATCTACACAGTAGAAAAAAGGTCAGAATCAGCATCAGGATCATTTCACACACTTATAGAGCAGCAAACTCAGCACTGATACTAAGGGTCCTAAACTTGTCGTGGCCATGTCTATGTTTTGTCTCAACAACTGACTTCTCTAGTTTATAGTCATGAGGATTTCCTGGAAGTCTCCCCATCAAAGTACTAATCAACTATACTCGTCTTTTTAAAAAATAGTTAAATTCAGTAGGTGCTGCCACCTAGCTTTTCTAATTGGCTCAATATCCAGGCCTTTTTAATTTAAACCTTCTCTGATTGTTTTATTGGAGTATGTATAACTTTCTAAGAAAAAGTTTGAAGGATCGCAAGAGCTCAAGTTCTATCTTAGGAGGGTATGCATTATTAGCTAGAGTATAATCTGCCCCTAGGTTTAAACACAGCCTATAATTGCAGGGTAACTCTGGTAACTGCCAGCAGTTCGATCCTGAACAGCTCAAGCATGACTCAGCCTTCCATCCTTCTGAGGTCGGTAAATATGAGGACTGAATTTTTTGGGGGGGCAATATGCTGACTCTGTAAACTGCTTAGAGCAGGGGTAGGCAAAGTTGGCTCTTCTATGAAATGGGGACTTCAATTCCCAGAATTTCTGAGCTAGCAAGATTGGCTCAGGAATTCTGGGAATCGAAGTCCACAAGTCATAGAAGAGCCAACTTTGCCTACCCTTGGCTTAGAGGGTATTGTAAAGCAATTTGAAGTGGTATATAAGTCTAAGTGCTATTGATGAGTTTCAGCCTCACTAGCAGTCATTGCACACATCAAGAACAAACCAATCTCTGACATTACTTTTGCTGCTTTTAAAAAGGAGGAAACTTTGATGCAGTTTTATATTTGAGTATTGCCTTCCCTTAATGACAAAGTAATTTTGTTATGTGTGCTTCAGAGTCAATTTATGACACCTATTATCTCTCTGAATAATTCCCTATAGTTTTCTTGACAGGATATTTTGGAATGGCTTGCCATTGCCTCCTTCCTAGGACTGGGAGAAAGTGACTGGCCCAAGGTTAGACATTTGGCTTTGTGCCTAAAGCAGGACTAGAACTGATCTTGTGTTTTCTAATCTGATGCCTTAACCACTGCACCAAACTGACTCTCTTAATGATAGAACTCAAATATAAAACCATATCTGAACTTCCTGCTCTTCTAAGATTTTGAGCAGGGCAACAAGATAAATTGGCCTATTTCTTAACTTTTTGTTGTTGTTGTTGCAGTATCACATGTACAATCGGCTGTTGAAAGTGGGAAGTATAGTTGAAACTGTCGCTAAAGCAGCTAAATTTATTTTTTTTTGTCTGGCAGAATATACACTAATTGTTCAGCTGAAGCTAATTTATTATTATTATTATTATTATTATTATTATTATTATTATTATTATTATTATTTGGCTTCTAAAGTTCGGCAATTATTTTTCTAGGAACAAGGTCAAGTTTTTTTCTATACATATCACGTTGTATCAGCAGCAAAAGCTACTGGTTATCCTTTCAACATCCTTAGAATCAGATTACACGAAAATTTTATGTTGTGATGGGAATTTGCCAAGGAAGCAACTTTCAAAGGGGTTAAAGAAATAATATTAGCAACATAGACTGTTTATGACAGCAATTTTCAAATTCATGGTGCCTTCCAATGCCAGAAGCAATTGTATAGGGAGAGTGTTATTATAACAGCATGATTCTCTGTGAAAGCTTGTCACCTTCTGCTCTTGAGCTTGCTAATGCACAAAGGCAAGATGCCCAGTTTAGAAAAGGGATGTTTTTCAACAGTTACATGGTAGCTGCTAATTCAGATATTAATGCACAATAATTGTCTAAACTTGCTGCAACTAACACAGGAAGTGTTTACCTCTGAGGATACGAAATGTGAACTTTGAGCCTGAACACTTAAAACATTACTTATTTTTGAATAATTTTTGCCAAAATTCTATTTTGACATTTTTATGGAAAATGTCTAATCCTATAAGGATTAGCCAAGGCAGAGTAGTTCCTGCTTTTGTGTCTCAGAAAATTCCAAAAATCTTTATCAAGTTACCTACACAGGTGATTCTACTCCCCAAGGACAAAAGCAGGGGTGAGCTGCTGCCCGGACAGGATCCCCCTCCTGCAGGGGGGTAGCGAAAATGGAGGTCCAGCCCAGAGCACCCAATTTGCACTGAAAGGTGTTGAAAGAAAATGCAGGGTGTCCTGCATAAGCCACACCCACAATGTGGCTGATTATGTTGCTGACATACTTCCTGGCTCCAGTTTGAAATGAAGAAATGAAGCAGCAGACTCTATTGTTCTGTAGCCATTACGCTATACAAACTCAACCAGTCAACTTACTCACTCAGATAAGGGAAGGGCTGGCTGCTATATCCATCATCGTAGAAGGGGCGTATCAGGTAGGACCAACGTTTAACAATGTTAAAGGCTGATACCATCTTGCCTAACAGTTTAGCTAAATTCTTCAGTTTTATTAGCATGTTATAGGCTTGATGTCTGAATTGTTCAGTGGATGGTCTTTGACAGCTGAACGTGTAAAAACATAAGATAATGATTATCTTACTGCCAGAGGTCAAAAACACTTTTACTGCTAAGCAGGTTTTACCCCATAAATGTTTCCCGATGCATTAGCATGGGTGTATACCTATAGTAGCTTTGTGGTTTTACTGAGCTTTGATGCAGTTTCATTGGCTTTTCCTTTAATGAAATTCTTTGTTTTTATTTTGTTCACCACCCAAATGGCAGCCATATAAATTAGGTGAAAAATAATTAAAAATAAATGAAACTACCAAGATAGTAAGAAACTCAGAAACATGTCTACGTTGCATTGAGGTTATTTATGGAAGAACAAGATTCTGTCAAGGCTTTAAGTAAAGTTGCACCAAGGCTTTTCTTTTTAAAATTGATGACCTTTTTTGAGAGGCATAATGAATCAGAATCCAGTGGTTAAGAAGAGTTTTAAGACAAAACAAGTACTTTTTCCCCAGAAGGAAGCAGGCCAGTGGTAAAAGAAGCTAGACAACAATATGTGGTAAGTTAAATAAAGTACTCAACTGAAGTATTGTCAACTCACCCTTAAGGTAGCAGAAAACTAAAATAGCACCATTTAAGACCTGCTGTCTCTATTGCTGCTTTCTTTTTACTGTCTCAGTTCTCACTCAATTCCAATCACCTGGTTCCATCCAAAGTAATAGGTGACAAAGTCTCAGAGATTTTATACATGAGGTTGTTCATGAACAATGTTACAACACAGGTTAAAAAAATACTTGAATACTGTACCATTAACATTGACCTTTAAGCCTGATCTAGAGTCTGGGAACAAGAGGAAGACAATATCATGAGATGTAGTAGGGAAAAAAATGTTGCCAATATTCATTCAAACATCTGACTTAGTAGATGTTTAGTAGAACTGAAGCTTCTTTAAACAGGAAATATCTGATCCCTGTTCAAGATTCAACTGCAAATCATTTGAAAGACCATTAGAAAATTTTTAGTCATAATAAATGCTTCTTCATGAAGCCTTGGTCAAGCAATTCTCCACCTGTCAACTGACTTAAATGGCAACTTTTTTTTACACTTACATTCCTTTAAGATGAGATAATGCTTCTGTTTATTTTTTCAAAGAGGAGATTTTCTACTGTGGAAAGTCTAGTTTCCACATTTTTCAGAAGAAGATGGCTTATTGATGTCTCTTGTAGAACAGCAATTTTAAATCATTTTGGCCTCAAGACTCTTGGTTGGTTGGTGGGTTTATTTATTTATTTATTATATTTCTATGCCACCCTTCTCCACAGACTCAGGGAGGCTCACAACAGAGATAAATACAAAAAAATAGAATATATAATAAATCTAAATATGATCTAAAACCCCAGTTCATTTAGAAACAGTTATCCACATTCATCTCCTATACATTCTAATCATCGGCTGGAGCTACGTGTAACACTCAATAGCCCCAAGACTTCTGGCAAAAGTAAGTTTTCAGCACCTTGCCAGGTCGAGTGGGACTGGTACGAATCCCTGGAGGGAGTT
The DNA here is from genome assembly GCF_031021105.1 of Erythrolamprus reginae. Lineage (NCBI taxonomy): Eukaryota > Metazoa > Chordata > Lepidosauria > Squamata > Dipsadidae > Erythrolamprus > Erythrolamprus reginae. Next base: position 61,414,379 of record NC_091950.1, read on the forward strand.
GATTCCAAAGGGCCAAAGAATGTGGGTTATATCTATGAATATTTATTATATTAGAAATTAAAACGGAAAAAAACTAAAATATTTATTTCACATCACAGACCCAATGAAAGGGCATACCCAAGTCCCCTGACTTTGAGAAAGACTGTCTTAGGAAATTTCAATTTTCCCAGGTATATACTAATTCTGTTTAAAAGTATTTGATTTACAGAAATAACTTACAGCAATGTATGTATAATAAACAAAACAGCATAGAAACTACCAATCTCTCATACGGTAGTATCTGTCCAGCTGATATGGACTAATAAAGTTGGTGCATTCTGAGTCCCTTCTTAAACAGTGTCATTCTATCAGAGTCAGATGTGTGTCTTTGCTGTTCTGGTGCCTGTTCTCTTGAAATAAGTTTCCCTGAAATGCATATTGCTTTTACCCTAATAGCATTTCACAAAGCACTATATTCTTGGATGGTCTACCAGCCTTGGATAAGGATATGAGCATTGTTAGCTGGACTCATCATATATTCTTGTTCTTTCTCTCTCTCTTTCTTAGTCTTTAATTTTATAATAATTTTATTATATCAATTTTTTTGTTTGGTTTTACTGTACCCAAAGCCAGTTTGTAGTCGGGAAATGCTGATATTTTATTAATTTAATTTTAAAAGCATCTGTTTGCATTTTCTAATCATTGTCCATTGATATATTTTCTACTAAAATTCATAGGACTTTCAAGTCATCCTGTTTAAAATTGCAATTATTTTTTCTTCCATTTTTTGGTGCCGTAAATTCTAGCCCATTTTCTCTGCTGGATTCATGAATATATCTTGAATATGTGCTCAGGTCTAACTTGACAGCTGAGAAGGTGAAAGCAACTAGGATTCTTAATTGAATTCCAATCTTCCCAAAAGCCTTATGTCATCTTTAAATATAGAATGCTGGCCTCCAACCTATGTGATAGACTACTGAATGGGGGGGGGGGGAACAACCCCAAACCTCTAGTGTTATAGGAATATACAGAATAGAACCAAGGATGCCTAAAAATATAGACTACAGAAACTAAGATTACAGTGTATGAACAAGACCTCAAATAGAGAGCTCTGATAGTGTCAGATAACCATACAATATGTCTTCAGCTTTGCAACAAAAAACCTTGCCTATCCTAGAAATTCCTGTCATTTTTTAAAACAAGAATTGAGACCTACATGAAATTCCATAGAATGTCTCATAAAAGCAGTGCAAGAAACAATACTCTGATTTGGTCAGTATTGAACTACAGTATAGCACTATAGTTTACACCAATTGAGGTATCCTGATACTGTACTTTTAAAATTGGATACTATTTGGTTCTATGACTCCCTATGCAATCCTGATTTAAAGATACATGTTATCGATTGTGAAAATAATTGCAGAAGAATACTATGTTATTTTTCTGTTTAGCACTGTGAGTATTACCTTGGTAGACTGACACCAACTCATACTTATATTTTCCTGCTTCCCCCACCCCCACCCTGCAATTTCAAAAGATTTCACTTCTATCTGCATTTCAAACAAACCTGACAAACAGATTATTTATTCTCATGATTTGTTGAAAGAAGTGACCTTCAAAAAGATTAAATTTAAGAAAAGGCACTTAGAAATTGGGTGTAATTTTTATATTTAGTACAGTATAGCACAATTCAACTATGACATAATTGAAGATTAAAGTTTTAATTTTCTACATGTGGATAAATTAAGTGAAAGAGATAAAGGGAATAGATAAGCAAGCAAACATTGAATACCAGACCAAACTAAAGACCTATGTGTTTTAATATTCTGTTTGCTCTGAATTGGTTATGACTGGAGTGGCCAATAAACCTTGTAAAAGGACAAATAGGCGGATGAAAATCAAAACAACTGTCCAGCCACAATTGGACGTAGACATGGTAACATAATAATACATGCCCAGTAATGGATATTGAAATGTATATTGCCCCATATATCCGGACTGAAAAAAGGAAGATCCTTCCTGTCCAGATAAACTCCAAATGCACAATAGTTAAAATATAATTGCTGATAATAATAAAAAAATAAGGTTGAGTAAAATTTTAACAGCTGTTCTATTTAATGCTTTGAAGTTTGAGCATAATGACTCTCCAAACCTGTTTGGTGCAATGGCTAGCTGATGAGGCCAGAACAAGGCTGAAATAGATCTACCCTAGTTTTCAAATTCAGCAAAACATGTTACACATACAGAATATGGTGTGTTGGCTATGAATAAATTATTTAACTGTCTTGGAAATGGCCCTGGGTTGGCCCAAGAGGCAAAAGGAAGCATTAAGCTCCTCCCATAATTGGGTATACCAGGGTTATTCGACAGAAAAAACATATAACACTTCCCTGGTACAAATTGAAGGGATGAAATACTGTAGTCTAGAGTTAATTCTCTGCCTTACAAGGCAAAGGCTGCAAGTTCAAATCCCAGTGAGGGTATGGCTAGCTGATAAGGCCAGAACAAGGGTGAAATAGATCTATTCTAGTCTCCCTTAATTTTCAAATTCAGCAAAACATGTTACATAAGGGCAGAACAAAACTGATACTTTGATTCACATCACTTCTCAGACTACATCTTTTTGAGGATAGTGTAGTGTAGGGCAATATAGTATAGCCAGAATTTGAGGATATTGTAGTGTAGGATAGTATAATGCATACTGTATCTCAAAGAAGTGAATAGTGCTGCATCTGTAATATAAAGCAAAGATATTTTGTCTAATGGATAACGCCTGCAGCTCATTCCCATAACGCTGAACCAGTATATGTAAATCGTTTATAGGATTGCCAACATGATCACCAATATCTGATGATGGATATGGCACAAGAAGAAGAAGAGGGCAATCAGTAGCCTACAATACTGCATTATAATCACTCTGCACTACCACAGCCCTTAAAATAGATAAATAAGTAATGTAATAAGTGAAGTTGAAGTTATACAGTTTTCATGTCAGACACATGTATAGAAGAAACACGTGCTGCTTCATTTTTAATTCCATGCAGAAACCACTATCAAAAGTGTCAGGAGGTCAGAATTTTTAAAATAAGGATTTTAAAGAATCAGAAAGTAACTTATTCTATCTATTTTATAAATCACACAAAACTCACAACTGCCATTTTTAAAACTAGTTGTTTCAATTCAAAGCCATTTTTACTGAAGAAATATTGGCCTTAACCAACTATGTAAAGCTGATCAAGATGACATGTCAGGGAGAAAATAGAACTATATATGTGTTTAATTACAGGGATAGTCTACCCATGGCTTATGGGCCCCTCGGGCAACTACCTGTTAGCAGAGGTCAGGTTACCCATTTATAATAACAACAGTATTCAGAATTTTTTTCAGTTCTTCTTTAACTTAAGGGCAGGATGGGAAGAAAAGGACATTCATGGAATGCAAGTTGCTCCAAAATTCATCTTGACAACTCCGCTCCTTTATTTCCATCCTTTAAATACTAAACATTCAGACCAAACAACGATGATGACAATAATAAATAACAGCACACTTAGAGCCCTTTCTGCGGTATTTCTAGTGGTAGCACACATGGCTTTCTCCAGCTATTTCATCTATGATCGAACTCACAGATTCAGACATGTATGAGGAGACAGAAAACTAAAAAAAATACAGTGATACCTCGTCATACGAACCCAGGGTTTATGATTTGTTTGCCTTGTCTTAAGAACTATTTTCATTTTACGAGCCCAAGCCCGGGAGCATGGGCTCTCTTACTGCGCGTGCACTATTGTACTGCACGTATGCTCTCTGACTGCCGCAGGGATTTCCCTGCCTTGTGATGTCACCACCGGGATTTCCCATTTGATTACAGCCACTTTGCTGGGAGCACTTTCTCTGAGCGCTTCCGGAACGCCCGCCCCGCCCCTCTTGCAGCTCCTTTGCTGGGAGCACTTTTGTCCAGGGCTGTCAGCGAAGGGTCTGCAGGAGAGGCGGGGTGGGTGTTCCAGAAGCACTTGGACAAAGTGCTCCCAGTGAAGCGGCTACGAGAGCGCTTTTTCCGAGCGCTTTGGGAATGCCTGCCCCACCTCTCATGTCAGCAAGCCCCTTTGCTGACAGCCCTGGACAAAAGTGCTCTATATCAGCAATAAAATCTAAAATTCCCAACTTGCAAATGGGTGTAGTTGTGATTATATAAGTTGGAGAAAATTGCTTTAACCAAAGGGTGGGGGGCAAGCTTGAACAAAAAAACATGGAGTTCAAATTCAATTATTTTCTATCCATTCTGGCATAGCATGACAATGTAATTTATCCTTGAACATTACTTTTATTTCCAAGAGAGTCAATGCTGCTAAACAATTGTGGGATTCATCAAAATGAAAATCAAATTGAGCTGTAATTTGTTTCCAACTTCACTATGATTCCCACTATGATTCCTATCTATGCAACTTATTATTGAAGGAACCTATGAATGGTGCTAAGAGCAGTGTTTCTTTTGCTGAAAAGTCACTGTGTCTAAATACCACTCCTAATCCTATGATACCTAGAGGAACACACATTTGACAATAATATCCTGCTTGTCAGCATACGATACTTGGAGTACTCTACTTCTCTAGTTCTAGATATCTTAGCTTCTGGACTTTGAGGTTCTTTATTTAAAATGATGAGAACCAGTTTTGTGTAGTGATTAAGGCATCAGTCCAGAAACAAGAAGCCACATGGTCTCACCTTAGGAACAAGGCGAGCTGGATAACTTTGGACTAATCACTTTCTCTCAAACCATAGGACACTGACAATTGGAAACCAGTTCTGAAAAACCTTTCAAAGAAAACTGTAGGGACTTCTCTACATATCTGAGAATCTGACACAATTGAATGGAAGGGAGAAAAATTGCAATGATAGCTGTCTTGGGATTCACTTATATTCTTAATAAATGAATTTATATACTAGTGATTGGCTTCCACACAGGTTTTAGAAAAACAAAATCTCCAGCTTTAGGAAAAAACACTAATGGATTAACATGGGAACCTTCTCTCAAATTAATCACTGGTGGTGACATAAAAATCCTTAGCACAAAGGCAAGGGAGGATGGATGCCAAAGCATATGCATTGATACCTTGTCTTACGAACTTAATTGGTTCCAGGATGAGGTTCATAAGGTGAAAAGTTGGTAAGATGAAACGTTTCCCATAGGAATCAATGGAAAAGCGATTAAACCATGCAAGCCCAAAATTCACCCCTTTTGCCAGCCAAAGCACCCATTTTTGCACTGCTGGGATTCCCCTGAGGCTCCCCTCCATGGAAAACCCCACATTCTTGCCTCCTGAATTTTTGCAATGCTGCAGGGGAATCCCAGCAGCGCAACAGAAGGTCTGGAGGTGGGGTTTCCCAACGAGGGGAGCCTTTGCCTGGCAATGGAAGTCTGGGGCACCCCAGCAGTGGTGGCGGGTTCATAAGGTGAAAATAGTTCAGAACAAGAGGCCAAAAAATCTTAAACCCCGGGTTCATATCTTGAAAAGTTTGTATGATGTGGGGTTCATAAGACGACGTATTACTGTACTGCATATTTGGAGAGAAATTCAGCCTTTCTATCAGAAAAGCTGAATTTGTTCTCAGACTAACAGCCAATAGGAAGAACTTTCAAGGTCACATGAATAAAAACAACTAAAATCTAGCAAAAGAATCATAGCCTGGATTGAACTGTATATTAATTCCTGCTGTTACATTTCTTCTTTGTATTTGCAATGAAGAATTTATCTTCTTTTTCTATCCTCTTCCGCAACTCTATTTTTTTAAAGCTGATATAAATTTCCATAGAAGACAGAAATTGCCTTAAACATGGAATTTTTAAAAAGACTGTAAATAGAGGCCAACTATAGTTTGGCATTAGATTTGAAATTGCCCTTCACACCTTCTCTTTTAAATTAAATTCCTATTCCCACCAGAGTAATCAGAGGGAAATGAGCTGCAGCCTAGATGGTCATTTATTTTTATCTTTTACTTATTAAATTCCACTTGCTTTTTCTTCCAAACAGAGAATTATGTTCCACCTTTTATCTTCCAAAAATAAGATACACAATTTAAGAAAATGAGCAGCAATCCTCTCTTCTAAGACAATGAATTAATTTCTAAACTAATTTAGCACTTTTACAGTACAAGTAAAAAGCTGCAGCATAGAAGAGGAGGATTGATCATGCAATGTTATTCCCTTTGAATATTTAGCTTCAGGTGAACATTTTATATTGATAAAACAACTGAACAAGATGCAACATTAGCCCTGATTTGAAGGCCAAAATTCTTCTAATAAACATTTCATGAAATTATTTTATTTATGTCTTGATTAAATTGCAATAATCAATCCCTGAATTGCACAGTGCAATTCCAAAATGTCTGGAGCACTGCCTGAATACTATCCACATTGACAAAATCGCCATTCATCAATTGCAAAAGATACTTTTATTTTGGAACAGCTTCTATCCAGCAGTTACATTTAATATAATCAAACACCAATATCTGCCTATTCCATATTCTTAGGAAGATATGTGGATAAAAATGCCAAATTCAGTCTAAACATCTATCTAACTGTGCAACCATAATAATGAGAATAAATTGCACTATCCAACATTAACAGGTTTAAAATAAATAACTAAGCTACACCACTCTAAATTTAGCCAATGATCTGTAGCAGAAAGAGATGGGGATAAATTTTCCATTGTTATAGTACACTTTGGCTGCTAACTGATGTTATGAACTAGGGGCTTTCATTTCAGCCCTGAGTTCACGGGATCCCACGGAAGATGTTTCCAAATGTAAAATAATGCACTTGGGGAAAAGGAATCCTCAATCTGAGTATTGCATTGGCAGTTCTGTGTTAGCAAAAACTTCAGAAGAGAAGGATTTAGGGGTAGTGATTTTTGACAGTCTCAAAATGGGTGAGCAGTGTGGTCGGGCAGTAGGAAAAGCTAGTAGGATGCTTGGCTGCATAGCTAGAGGTATAACAAGCAGGAAGAGGGAGATTGTGATCCCCTTATATAGAGTGCTGGTGAGACCACATTTGGAATACTGTGTTCAGTTCTGGAGACCCCACCTACAAAAAGTTATTGACAAAATTGAACGGGTCCAAAGACGGGCTACAAGAATGGTGGAAGGTCTTAAGCATAAAATGTATCAGGAAAGACTTAATGAACTCAATCTGTATAGTCTGGAAGACAGAAGGAAAAGGGGGGACATGATCGAAACATTTAAATATGTTAAAGGGTTAAATAAGGTTCAGGAAGGAAGTGTTTTTAATAGGAAAGTGAACACAAGAACAAGGGGACACAATCTGAAGTTAGTTGGGGGAAAGATCAAAAGCAACGTGAGAAAATATTATTTCACTGAAAGAGTAGTAGATCCTTGGAACAAACTTCCAGCAGACATTGTTGGTAAATCCACAGTAACTGAATTTAAACATGCCTGGGATAAACATATATCCATTGTAAGATAAAATACAGGAAATAGTATAAGGGCAGACTAGATGGACCATGAGGTCTTTTTCTGCCGTCAGTCTTCTATGTTTCTATGTTTCTATGTTTCTAAGATACCTTCGAGGTGAGGGGGGGAAATAGCTGCATGAGCAAACACTATTCACAAGAGAGCCCAGAAGAATCTATTTTAATTCCTTCATTTCAACAGATGTCCTCAGTGACCCTTCCTCCAGCACTGGGTCCTGAAATCTCTCTGGATTTTAATTATACGGCAAGAATGATTCCCATCTGTGTCAAGCAGGCATTATCAGATAATGAACAAGGTGCTTAATCCACATCACTGCATAAAGAGTGTTTCAGTGTCTATATCAAGGGGAAATCAACAACCATTTTGTGCTAAGCTGGCAATTGCGTATGCATGCAACACATGGTACATGCAAAGTGAAGTGCGACCCGCACTCTTAAATTTACTGAAAAACCAATGTACTGTGAATTTAGTTTATAAAGAAAGAAAATATGCACATGGCATTAACTATAGTTGTTTAAATTCGCCAGATACAGTATATTCCCAGTGTTGTCTTTATTATTCCCCAGATTCTATAATTGGCAGACTGGCTTCAATATATTGTAATCAGATTTTATTTATTTATTTATTTATTTATTTATTTATTAATCAGATTTGTATGCCGCCCCTCTCCACAGCTAACAGCAATAATAATACAATGTAAACAAATCTAATATTTAAGTTAATTTAAAACCCCAATTTAGAAACCAATCATACATACTGATATACCATGCATAAATTTTATAAGCCTAGGGGGAGGGAAAGTCTCAATTCCCCCATGTCTGACGACAGAGGTGGGTTTTAAGGAGCTTACGAAAGGCAAGGAGGGTGGAGGCAACTCTGATATCTGGGGGGAGTTGGTTCCAAAGGGCCGGGGCCGCCACAGAGAAGGCTCTTCCCCTGGCTCCCACCAACTGACATTGTTTAGTTGATGGGACCCGGAGAAGGCCAACTCTGTGGGACCTAACTGGTCCCTGGGATTCGTGCGGCAGAAGGCGGTCCCGGAGATATTCTGATTCGGTGCCATGAAGGGCTTTATAGGTCATAACCAACACTTTGAATTGTGACCGGAAACTGATCGGCAACCAATGCAGACTGCGGAGTGTTGGTGTGACATGGGCATATTTAGGAAAACCCATGATAGCTCTCGCAGCTGCATTCTGCACGATCTGAAGTTTCCGAACACTTTTCAAAGGTAGCCCCATGTAGAGAGCATTACAGTAGTCGAGCCTCGAGTTGATGAGGGCATGAGTGACTGTGAGCAGTGACGCCCGGTCGAAATAGGGCCACAAATGAACGTGGTAGATGGCAGATTCTATGGATTCATCACCATTATTATTCCATAGAATGTGTGGTTAATGTGATAGGATTATAGAAATCCAGATTCAAGTACAGCTTCAGCTATAAAAATTAACTGGGTGGCTATGGGTGAGTTAGTAACTTTCAGACCAATCCACTCAGTGGAAATCAGGAGAAAAAAATCGAAAAGACATGCTATGCAGGGCATCTGAATATCCTAAAGACATAGTTTTTGTATAACCTAGTACATTGATAGCGAACCTATAGCATGGGTGCCACAGGTGGCAAATGGAGCCATATCACCTGGCACACAAGCTGTTGCCCCAGCTCAGCTCCAATGTGCATGTGTGTGTCAACCAGCTGATTTTTGGCTCACACAGAGGCTCTGGGAGGATGTTTTTAGCTTCCAGAGAGCCTCCAGAGGGATGGGGGAGGGCATTTTTACCCTTCCCCGGCTCCAGGGAAGCCTTTGGAGCTTGGAGAGGGTGAAAATGAGCCTACTGGACCCCTCAGAAGTTGGGAAATAACCATTTCCAGCCTCCAGGGGGTGGGGGAAGCTGTTTTTGCCCTCCTCAGACAATGAATTATGGATGTGGGTACTCATGCATGCGCGACAGCGTGCACACACATGCTTTTTTGGCACCCAAGGAAAAAAAGGTTTGCCATCACTGACCTAGTATGTTAAGTACTATTTCCTACTTAATTACTTTAATTTTATGTATTACAAGTAAAAATAACATATGAATAAATATTAGATAATTCTATAACATAAAAGATAGGTAGGTAGGTAGGTAGGTAGGTAGGTAGGAAGGAAGGAAGGAAGGAAGGAAGGAAGGAAGGAAGGAAGGAAGGAAGGTAGGAAGGAAGGAAAAGTCAAAATCAAGAAAATACAGGAGCAATATTAGATGTTACATTTGATTGAATAGTAATGGATGTTCAAAAATCCCAAGTATGAATGGTAGAACCTTGTTTTTTAGAAATAGAAATTTAAGTTCCAAACAACAACTAAGCAGTTAAAGAGCAACTGTACCCCAAAAGAGCATGAAAGCAAAATTGAAATTATTTAATGTTAGTGCAGCTCATTCAGCAGATTCTTTCTAAGATATATTGTTGGTCTACAGCTAGTATCTAGTATGTGTCTTTTTTTTTTTAAGGTACAAAAATAAAGACTTCCAAGTTAATACAAGGTCAGGTATGATTATTGAAACAAAGCCATTCTAAATTCATTCCACAAAATTATCTACTTCTTCGTTAGTTGTTAAAGAGGCAAGGCCAGAATTTTAATTTATCATTAGTAGATTAAGACACTGTGCGGTGGCAACGATGCTGCCAATATGAGGAATTCTAAAAATCCCTACAGAAAGTCCCTACAAAAACAGGAGGAGCTTTATCATATATGCAACCTTATACTTTACTTGGAACCAGAAACCCAGAACTATAACATCTTTGTCAGATGATTCTGCAAATTCTGATTGATAGTATAAATGATAGTATTATTTCTACAGTTGATTGGAGGCATAGTTAAACTATTGTCAAAACATTTATTTTAATATTCTTCCACATATAACTTTCTGTAATTTAAACTCACTAAATCTAATTCTAGCTTTCTGAAGGGGGAAAAAGTCATTGCCATTCTTTTGTGTGAAAGTCCTTGAGGGTGTCAACCTTAGCTTAATGCTGCATTCTTTCGCTTGGTTGTCAATAATTACGGGGTGGGTTAGAGATAAGGGGTGTGGGTGGGAAGCATACAGGAGGAGATATAGGTTTCATTTTCCTAGGTACCAGGAGGAGGCCGTTAGAGGAAAATTCCAGAAGAGTGACGTGAGGGCCAAGATGTCCCACCTGATGATTATGGACAATTTTTTAAAGGTACAAGGTCAGGTATGGTTAATACAAGGTCAGGTATGATTATTGAAACAAAGCCATTCTAAAGGGGGGGTTGAAAAAGGGGGTTGATATACGTCTGTATCACGCCATTTTCTCAGACTTTTCTTTCTATGCTTCTAGTTCTGATTTTGATAAATTCGCTTTAGAACTTTTATAAAAAGGACTCTGAGTTTTATTTGTCTGAATTCTGACTGGCAGCTTGACAGAGGGTTTGTCAGCAGAAATAACAGAAATAAGTATATGATTAAATGTTTTTACATTTTTAAAATCCCATCATTGTATATTCAGCTAAAATATTTCACATAGCTGTGCTAGGAAATGATTCTTGCTGAGTTCTCAGATACTGCTTCCAGCAGTTTCTATTAACGCCTGCCTGCCATACAGTTAGACCCTTCTTAAATATGAATTTAAGCTGTGCAACAGCTAATTACAATGGCTCTAGAAACAGGTACCATATTTTTCAGAATATAATACACACTTTTTTACCTCCCAAAAGAGGGTGAAAACTTGGGTGCATATTATACACTGAATGTAGCCCCACCCAGCCACCCTCAAAAAATAATTTACTTCCTTGTAGCAAACAGCAGCAGAACCTGATTAGCACAAGCCACTGATCTGCCTACCAACACTCAGCTGATTGATTGAAGTTGCCCCAAGCCCGGCTAAAATGAAAGTGAAACTAAAATGATCAAAACTGATCGGAGACAAATTGCTACAGTGAGTGGCAAAAGCTGAAACTGGCTGTTTGATTTTTGCTACAAGGTGGGTAAGTCAGTAACTACAAATGCCTATAGAATGTTCAAATGAGTAGACTTATTTTTAAAGACTGCTTTATTATTGTTTTAGGTAAAATTAATATACTTTAATAATGCACATTTCTCCAATTCTTTGCTATTTCTGTGGGTCAGTTTCACATGCACAGAATTACACAGCAAACAGTGTATATGTGCTGTTTGCTGTTTGACAAATTGCTAGGTGGTACAGGCTTTTTTCCCTTGTTTTCCGCCCCCCAAATTAAAGTGTGTCTTATACTCTGGTGCATCTTATACTCCAAAAAATATCGTAATTTGTATCTCATAATCCTAATTTGACAGAATGATATTGAAAGTGGCATCTTAAAATTTGCCACCCTGTCTATCAGCAAAGGATCTGGAGAAATATTTCATGGGGTGGTTTTCGCCCTTAATTTTTCTTCCCTTTCCCCTCTTTTTCTTTTTTTTTTTAGAATGTCGTTCTTGTAACAATCACAAGCCTCTAAAAACTGCTTTGGACCCTGCACAATGTCCTTGCTCCAGGGTCCTTTCAAGGTACTATGGGGGAAATGAAAGTTCCCACAAAATAGAAAAATGAAAAAATCAATTGCCACAAAATGTTCATGATAGAGTAGAAAGTAAAAAAGGAAGAGTTACTTCTTTACAAAGAAGAAGTACTTTCAGAAGATAACTGAGAAATGTGGATTTAGTTCTAGCTGTTCCTTTCCATTACTTCCAGCAAGATTCTTTCTACCATATCAAAAGTGTCTTAGTCATTCTGGTGTTATTCAGCAATCACAGCAGGAGAAGAGAAATGCCTTCCCAAGAGAAGCTAGAATATTAAAACCAGAGAGAACCTGACTGCTCTTCATTTTCCAAGCCATGGTGTGCTTCTTACAAGAGAAGACATTTAACTCACTAATCCCAAACAGTTAAAATTTAATGCAAAGTGGCATATGTCTACAGGAGTATCTGTAAAAGCCATTATACCTGCAATCTTCTGACTCACAGACAGATGAAAGCCTGATAAATTTTACAGAGCCTTGTTAAATGCCCATAATGATCATATGCATATGAGAAAGCAGTAAAAAAAAAAAGGTGGGATTTTTTTCAGTGTGATCAGGAGACAAAATTATTATATTAACAGGAGCTAAAATATACATTGGTTTCATTTTAGTGGATCAATCAGCTATAGGAAGCACCAGTTTATTTCACTGCAATGTGAATCTGCAGTTCTTGAGGCAAAAAGCATATTTTTTTCACACGTTATTCCTATCCTGAACATACCCAAACTTAGATTTGTTAAACTTTAAATGGCTGAATTTAAATGGCTTCAAATTAAGAACAGGAAAATATGAACACAACAGTGCAAGAGACTTTGAATTGCTATACTTTTCCATTTTTGTGTAAGATCTAGCTTCAATTGCGATAATGTGATATATGGATTATTATTTTTTTGAAGATTGTTTGAAATCTTTGATTAATTTAATATACAATAGCCAAGCTGAGAGTTGGAACTTTTTAAATCAAATGCATTTTGACCGTTTAAAAATTATTCCCAGATCAGCACTTTTCTTTTAAATGAATTTTTAACAGTTCATTTTGACCTAAGGAATCATTACTTTCAAACAAACCAATGCAGCTGCTGACATCCTATTCAAATTATTTATCCCAAATTATTTATCCCAACTTTTAATTGTTGTCCTAGCTGCGGCAATCACTCAAAAGGATTGAATTTTGAGATTGGAGTCATCTGGGAAGGAAAAACTAAAGCCAGGTGCTTGGCAGGTGAAGAAACGGAGTTGGGTGAGTGACATTGCCAAAAGAAAAGTTAAAAGAAATATTTTAATGTGAACAAAGGGACCAGAAATAAAGGAGTGGTTGCCTATCATGTGGATTCAAGGGAGTAACAAGATTTAAAATTGATATTACACATGAGAGGGATAAATTGATAATGGTGGTAGGCTCCGGGAGTTGAAACGCCAAAAGAGACGTCTAGAGAAGCGATGGAGGAAGAGTAGGTCCGAATCCGATTGAACACTTGTAAGAGCTTTTATTAAGACTTACAAAGTGGCGCTCAAGGTGGCAAGATGCGCGTACCATGCCGCCTTGATTGCATCAGCGGAATCCCGCCCGGCCGCTCTGTTTAGGGTGACCCGCTCCCTTCTTAACCAGGGGGGAGCTGGGGAGCCCTTGCAGAGCAGTGCCGAGGATTTTAACACATTTTTCGCTGATAAAGTCGCTCGGATCCGGGCTGATCTCGACTCCAATTGTAATACAGAGTCGACTGACAACGAGTCAGTTGAGGTGACTGGGGCACGTACTTGTCCACCTGTCTGGGAAGAGTTTGATCTGGTGACACCTGATGAAGTGGACAAGGCCATTGGAGCTGTGAGTTCCGCCACCTGTTTACTGGATCCGTGTCCCTCCTGGTTGGTTTCGGCCAGCAGGGAGGTGACACGGAGCTGGGCCCAGGAGATTACCAACGCTTCCTTGGGGAGGGGAGACTTTCCATCTCTCTATAAAGAAGCGCTTGTGCGCCCCCTCCTCAAGAAGCCCTCCCTGGACCCAGCCGTACTCAATAACTATCGTCCAGTCTCCAACCTTCCCTTTATGGGGAAGGTTGTCGAGAAGGTGGTGGCACTCCAGCTCCAGCGGTCCTTGGAAGAAGCCGATTATCTAGGTCCCCAGCAGTAAGGCTTCAGGCCCGGTTACAGCACTGAAACCGCTTTGGTCGCGTTGATGGATGATCTCTGGCAGGCCCGGGACAGGGGTTTATTCTCTGTCCTGGTGCTTCTTGACCTCTCAGCGGCTTTCGATACCATCGACCATGGTATCCTTCTGCACCGGCTGGAGGGGTTGGGAGTGGGAGGCACTGTTCTTCAGTGGTTCTCCTCCTACCTCTCTGGCCGGTCGCAGTCAGTGTTAGTGGGGGGTCAGAGGTCGGCTCCGAGGTTGCTCCCTTGTGGGGTACCTCAGGGGTCGGTCCTCTCTCCCCTGCTATTCAACATCTACATGAAACCGCTGGGTGAGATCATCCAAGGACATGGGGTGAGGTATCATCAATATGCCGATGATACCCAGCTTTACATCTCCACCCCATGCCCAGTCAACGAAGCAGTGGAAGTGATGTGCCAGTGCCTGGAGGCTGTTGGGGCCTGGATGGGTGTCAACAGACTCAAACTCAACCCGGATAAGACGGAGTGGCTGTGGGTTCTGCCTCCCAAGGACAATCCCATCTGTCCATCCATCACCCTGGGGGGGGGGGAAAGCGCACGTGTTTTAAAAGGTTGCAGCCGGCCTGGGGGGCTCGGGGGGAGCCCCCGAGCCCCCAAGGCCGGCTGTGACGTTTTAAAACACGCGCGCTGCTTCACAGCTGTCTGCTGAATCCGGAACGCTAACTTCCGCGTTCGGATTCAGCAGACAGCTGCGAAGCAGCGCGCGTGTTTTAAAAGGTTGCAGCCGGCCTGGGGGGCTCGGGGGGAAGCCCCCGAGCCCCCCAGGCCGGCTGTGACGTTCTAAAACACGCGCGCTGCTTCGCAGCTCTCTGCTGAATCCGGAACGCTAACTTCCGCGTTTGGATTCAGCAGACAGCTGCGAAGCAGAGCGCGTGTTTTAAAACGTCACAGCCGGCCTGGGGGGCTCAGGGGCTTCCCCCCGAGCCCCCCAGGCCGGCTGCAACCTTTTAAAACACGCGCGCTGCTTCGCAGCTGTCTGCTGAATCCGAACGCGGAAGTTAGCGTTCCGGATTCAGCAGAGAGCTGCGAAGCGGCGCGCGTGTTTTAAAAGGTTGCAGCCGGCCTGGGGGGCTCGGGGGCTTCCCCCCGAGCCCCCCAGGCCGGCTGCCACCTTTTAAAACACGCGCGCTGCTTCGCAGCTGTCTGCTGAATCTGAACGCGGAAGTTAGCGTTCCGGATTCAGCAGAGAGCTGCGAAGCGTCGCGCGTGTTTTAAAAGGTTGCAGCCAGCCTGGGGGGCTTGCCAGCACCCCCCCGAGCCCTCCAGGCCGGCTGCAACCTTTTAAAACACGCGGGATACGAGCGTCAAGGAGCTGTCTCCTGAAGCCGAAAGCGGAAGTTAGTGTTCGGCTTCAGAAGACAGCTCCTTGGCGCTCGTATCCCGAATGTGAGCTCGGGAGGCGAACAAAAATGTCGCTCCCCTCCCAGCTCTTATCTCGAGTAGCTCGTAAGTAGAGCTGCTCGTATGTCGAGGTTCCACTGTATTATGATTGTTTATGCTGAGACTTCAAGAATTAAATGACTTGGAATAACGTAGATAAAATAATGAAGACTAATATGAGAAGCATAATGATAGTTCAAGAAAATTATACAAATGAGTGTTGTTTCCTATGAGGCATTTGGTCATGACAAAACAGGGAGAAAAATGAATGACAAATAAGAAGAACAAGAAAGGTGAAGAAGCAATGTGGCTTAAAATTAAAAGGCAAGTGAAAGAATAACTATCTTGGTAAATTAAGCTAATAGCAGTCAATTTGGGGGAAAAACTTTTTGAAATTAATTGATAGAAATCCCAGAGGACAAAATTAGATGGGTTTTTTTCCCTTTCTTTTAGAAGCAATAGAATTTCAGTAAAATAAACCAGGAATAAAATATCATATATAAAAAGATTTTATGAATGGTTGATTAAAATGTATTATCTTGTATTATTGTAATATTGTAATATCTGAAGGTATATGGACATGTATGGATTGATGGAGAAAAAATAAATATAACGTTTTGCAAAAAAGTATAAAAATATAAAAGAGGTACAATATAGAAAGGAAATCTTGTATACAAATGTATACTTTATTAAAATCCAGTTACAATGCTGGAATTAATTAACAGTTGAATAGATGTTAAGAACATAAACAGAGGTTAAGATGAACTATACATTTTACTATCACTACAGTGGTACCTCGAGATACGAGTTTAATTCGTTCCGGACCTGGGCTCTTAAGTCGAGCAGCTCTTATCTCGAACGACTTTTCCCCATAGGAATTAATGTAAATAATTTTAATTGGTTCCAGCCCTCAAAAAACTCACAAAGTTAGTCTAAATTATGCAGAAAGACATGTTTTTAATGAAGAAATGTACATGTACATATAAATGAATAATGAAGTTTCTTTCACTTAACTTGTAAACTTTCTTAAACTTTTAAATTTACATATGTTCAACTTCTCTGCCACCCAATCCTGTAGGACAGAGGTCCCCAACCCTTTTTGCACCAGGGACCGGCTTTAAGCGATCAAGAGAGGAATGGGTGAATGAATGGACGGAGGATGGGAAGGAAGGAAGGAAAGAGGGAAGGGACAGAAACAGAGGAAGGAAGCAAGGAAACTTATGAAAGGGGAGAGTAAGAGAGGAATGAGTGAAGGGAGGGAGGGAGGGAAGAAGGTGGGAAGGAGAAAGAAAAGAAGAAATAGAGGAAGGGAAGGTAAAAGAGAGAAAGAAAAAGAGCAAGAAAGAAAGCTGCAAGCACCCCCCCGAGCCCCCCAGGCCGGCTGCAACCTTTTAAAACATGTGCGCCGCTTCGCAGCTGTCTCCTGAAGCCGAACGCGGAAGTTAGCGTTTGGCTTCAGGAGACAGCTCCTTGGCGCTTGTATCTCGAATTTGGGCTTGTAAGTAGAACAAAAATATCTCTCCCCTCCCAGCTCTTATCTCGAGTTGCTCTTAAGTAGAGCAGCTCTTATGTCGGGGTTCCACTGTATAACATCCACAATTTTACAATTATAGTCTAGATTTGCAATTTGCAGCTATCCAGTTCTGGAAGATTTCCTGGGTACTTTTGACATATTTCAATCATATCAGACAGTTAAAAGTTTCCAAGGCTGAAATAATTTAAAAGGAGTTTATGATATCACTCTTGAATTTTTGTGGTGTTTTTGTGTGTGTACGCCTTTTATTCATTGCTGATTCCTGATAACTGCCTGAAATAGTTTCTGCAGTTTTCTTGGCAAGATTTTTGGAAGTGGCTTGCCACTGCCTTTCTATTCCCAATGCTTAAAGAATATGATTGGTTCAAGGTCATTCAAGTTGGCTTTGTGCCTAAAACACAACCAGAACTCATAGAAACATAGAAACATAGAAGTCTGACGGCAGAAAAAGACCTCATGGTCCATCTAGTCTGCCCTTATACTATTTTCTGTATTTTATCTTAGGATGGATATATGTTTATCCCAGGCATGTTTAAATTCAGTTACTGTGGATTTATCTACCACATCTGCTGGAAGTTTGTTCCAAGGATCTACTACTCTTTCAGTAAAATAATATTTTCTCATGTTGCTTTTGATCTTTCCCCCAACTAACTTCAGATTGTGTCCCCTTGTTCTTGTGTTCACTTTCCTATTAAAAACACTTCCCTCCTGGACCTTATTTAACCCTTTAATATATTTAAATGTTTCGATCATGTCCCCCCTTTTCCTTCTGTCCTCCAGACTATACAGATTGAGTTCATTAAGTCTTTCCTGATACATTTTATGCTTAAGACCTTCCACCATTCTTGCAGCCCGTCTTTGGACCCGTTCAATTTTGTCAATATCTTTTTGTAGGTGAGGTCTCCAGAACTGAACACAGTATTCCAAATGTGGTCTCACCAGCATTCTATATAGTGGGATCATAATCTCCCTCTTCCTGCTTGTTATACCTCTAGCTATGCAGCCAAGCATCCTACTTGCTTTCCCTACCGCCTGACTGCACTGTTCACCCATTTTGAGACTGTCAGAAATCACTACCCCTAAATCCTTTTCTTTTGAAGTATTTGCCAACACTGAACTGCCAATACAATACTCAGATTGAGGATTCCTTTTCCCCAAGTGCATTATTTTACATTTGGAAACATTAAACTGCAGTTTCCATTGCTTAGACCATTTATCTAGCTCATACTGTGATTTAACCAGTAAATCAAACTGGCTTTGCAGAGGAAGTGGAGTAACAACGCGGACACAGAGCTGGATTTAAACTGGGTCATTTTTATTAATTAAATAAACTTATTTAATTCAAAACTAAAATGGGACCCGCAGAGGTCAACTAAGAACATTTGGGGCGGAAGTGACGTAACAAAAACTTCCTGGGCAACTCAGGGCATAGCTCCATGCTGATCCAGGTGAAGGAGACCACACCCTCACCTGGATCCCAGCCATGCAACACATGTGGGAGGTGTCGCCGTCCAATCCCTGAAAGGCAATTGAAATGGGCGAGACCCAGAGGCAACTTCTCCCCAATTGCTCAGGCCAGTTTAAAAGCCACCATGAGCCCTTGGAGAGAGTCTGCCAATCATCCCCAAGGATGCCCAATGGAGAACACGCAGTTGCTAGCACCTCCCAATTTCCGCCCCTAACCTGCCAAGGAGGGGGACCAGATCTCTATCTTGGCCCCCTGATTTCCCCCCCCCCCTACCTGGGCCAGCTCACGCAAGGACCTCTGCAGGTCCTGTAAAAAGATGCCGTTCCACTGTTCTGACAGGTGAACGCCGTTGGCACAATAAAGCCATGGCTGATCAATTGTAATATTGGGGTGGGAAATAACTACCCCACCCAACTCTCTAACCAACTTGCCAATGGCCTTATTGACCTTTCTCCTGACCTTGTGAATGGCCCTAGAAGAGATGGCATCCCTCCAGAGAATCCAGGGAAGGATTTCGGACCAGACCACTTGCGTGGCTGGCCAAGCTAGATGAAGAGCCTGCAGGTCCTGGTGGGCCTGACAAATCAATGCCAGCCCACCTAACTCACACAGGTCATTGCCCCCAAGGTGCAAGACCAACCACCTGTATGCAACTACATTGTAGTGCCCGCCCAGGAGCAATGGGAGGAGCTCCTCCCACCACAGGCCTCTTCGTCTGAGACAAGCGATGTTGATCCAATGGCCCAAAGATAGCTGGGTCCCCATAGAGGATCTTGCTGCAGAGTGGCCAGCCCAAAACATCATACTGCGGCTGCACAGCAATGCCGTCGGTTTCTCCCCATGAAGGCTATATAGAAGAGGGCAGAGAAATGTTAACCTGTGTGGAGTCCTGCTCATCAGAACCAGCAGGCCGAACATAAGTCAAATAGGCCGCGGACCTCCAGCAACCAATCTCCAGAATTCAAGAACCCGGGAAGCCAAAAACTGCTGCGCTAGTGGCAGCCCCTATACGGAATGAGTGCGTCCCATAACAGGCAGAGTCAAGGTCAATTGCAACTAACACCATCATAATTGCAACTAACATCATAATCAGCCAAAATTGATACCGAGTGAGTGGGGGGCTATCCTGATGGCTAAAAAGATACCCGTCCCATTCCTCGCAGATTACAAAATGAGGAAAGGGCGGCCATTGGACAGACAGATGTGTCAGCAGGAGCTGTTAAGACTATCCTAGATCCCTTACCTAACTGATCTGTTTTAGACTGCCTTACCAAAAGAAAGACACTGGTGCCTTCAAACCGAAGGTCTGAAAACTGTAAGGCACGAAGTGACCCGTCTCCACAGGAGGAGGCCAAAGCCTCACTGACCTGGAGTCCCAAATAACATCATATTAGCCACTGCCGGAAAAAGGCGGGCTTCATAGAGAGAGGCACACAGCCTACTCCACATACTGTTAATGTCAGAGAGCTGTTGTAAAGTCAGTGCCTGTCTGCAGTCTACAGAGGGCCCGGGTTGCTCCCTAACCCACCCTTTTAGCATTTTACGAATGCAGAAATCCCTGGAGGAATCATAAAATCCACGGGACTTGGAAAGAAATGCCAGGCCCGCAAGTCTAGTCCTAACAGTTTTGACCAATAGGCCGCGCTGCCTAAGCAGGATGCAGAACTCTATCAGGTGATTGACAGGGATGGGCCAGATGTGTAAATAGCCCTTAGATTGGCGAAATTCCCAAAACTCCTTACCTGAGTTTTTGTATGACCTCAGGGTACTGGGCACTAGCGAGAGGGCCATGGCCCTGCCTGCCTCGATCCTCCACTGCTCTGGAGCCCGCCCAGGCTCCATAGATGGCAAGATGGCAAGTCTTCTTCAGGTGCTGCGTGAGCCCACGGAGCCAGCGTCCGGAACCTAGACAACTGACCATGGGACAAGGCATCGGCCATCTCGTTTTTGAGCCCAGGAACATGGCGGGCCAAAAACAAGGCATTCAGGGACAAAGACCTGAGCACAAAATGGCAGACAAGTCACATAACCCTGTCATTCTCTGAAGACAGGGCATTCACAACATGGACAACAGCAAGGTTGTCACACCAAAATTGCACAGTCTTGTCCCGAAATTGTTCCCCCCAGAACTCTAAAGTCACTATTAGGGGGAAGAGTTCCAAAAATGTAAGATCCTTGACAATAGAAGAGGCCCTCCATTCCAGAGGCCACATAGAATAGCACCACTGGTCACCCAAAATAACTCTGAACCCGCGGGTCCCCACAGCGTCCGAACACAATTGCAACTCAGCTTCCAAAAGAAGCTCGTGCCTCCATTAAAGTGGGCTAAAAAGCCTTGCCATATGCTCAGGTAATTCCTGACCCCAGCACACAAGCACGTCCGATGGTGGGGCAAGCGAAGCCCCCTCATCGCTGTATACAAACGATGCGAAAAAACCTTGCCGGGGGCCACCACCCAGCAGGCAAAATTAAGTAACCCGGCCATCTCCTGAAGTTGGCGAAGCCGTAAAGTTGGTGACTTTACGGCTCGCTAGAACCAAACAATATGTGTGGATATTATGGTCTTTATAAATGTCTATCTTCATGGTAAACACAATTATTTTAAAGAAACACATCTCTTCAACAATATTGTTAAGAAACAAAATGTGCATGAATGCCAGAAGTCATAATAAGGTTTGGGTCTGCTACAATTATACTTGTTTCAGTTTAAACATAATATATCCATAAAGTTAGCATGCAACCACAAAAATGCATTGCTTAGAGTATGGATTACAATTGTGAGCAGAATCCGTTTTACCATGGTTTTTTACCATGATAGTGTATAATTGTTTTTTCCTGTGTATCAGAGAACTTGGCCAACCTTGGGTGCAGGAGTTATGGAAAAAGGTACAAAATAATATCTGAGATTCAATTCTGGAAACAAAACAACAGGAATCAGCTCAGTTTAGTTAAGTAATTTATAGAAAATGGGAATGAATTTTGGTCTCAATATTAAAATAGTGTTGATAAATGAGGGAATGTGTAAATCCTGTGTAAATTTGAAGAAAAAATAGAAACACACAGCACAAACAAAATCTTCAATTCACATTCAATGGTGTAGGAATTAAGAATACTGTAATCCTATTTCAATATCTACTTAATCATGTTCTTTGAGAATGCAATGAATTCTACATGTTGTTAGAATTATATATTGCCTAGAATATAACCAAGTCTGAAAATATTTATCTAAATTAGACTGAATTATTAGGCAATTCTTGCTTTCAGTTATTATAATAACAGCACAAAAGTGCTAATGAATTTATGGATACAAAAATGTATTTTCTATAATAGCACTGTGGGGGCGATCACTTTTTCATAACTTTCATTTACAAAACAGAAGGCATCGTTACAAATTATGAAGTGCTAAATTGATTATGACTGCACCCTGCCATCAAGGATTCTTAAGAAATCTCAATATTTTGTTCTCAAATTGCTGTAAAGAAATTACTCAGAAAATTACTAAAACAAATCCATCTCTGTAACAGCTACTATATTGTCATCTTCTATAGTGTTTATTTTTTCTTTTTCTTTACTTTTTATTAATAAAATTCATATCCCATCCAATTCCCAAAAGACTCTAAGCAACTAACAATGCAAAGATGAAATAACAAGAAAAAGGAACAACATTCCAAAACACACACACAGTAGATATAAGGATCATGTAATCAATCATGAAATGCTTTCTAAAACAGCCAAATTTAGGTCCTAGTTTTCCTGAATACAGCTACTATTAAACTGGACAGAGGTAGAACATTGGCTCTTATCAGCATCATAGGATGAAATTTGAAAGTTACCCTCTCCCTAGAGTATTTTTACCCTATCTTGCCTCCAGATGTTCATGGTGGCACAGATAGCACTCCTTTTTCCAACATTTTTTCTCCCAAACAACTATTTTCAGAAGTCAGGTGGAGAAAGAAAAACAGTGGTCCAGTGAACTTTCATGGCTGAAGTTTTTGCGGATTTTGTTGGATAGCAGTCCATTCTGCCTTCCTTTAGATGGCTTTGAAAGTTATCAATGTACGTACTAAATGGTCAAGTTCCATATGTTTTCCTTTAGAAGAGTAAAATATTGGCAAAGGCAAACAAAAGTGTAAATTTACAACCACTAAGTATGAATGTCATGTTTTATGGTTTTTGGAACGAAGTGCACTTAGTGTTTCAAAATTTCTTTGGCATCGCCACTGCCCCATCCTGTATTTATAAAATGTCTCATTGACTTGATCATTGCCATGAACTTTTGCACCCTTCTATATCAGGATACAGGATTACTTTTAAATATCAATGGTCTATTCATTTTCAATGTAAGTTACGTGTGGTTCTTGGCAGTACATTTGGTCTGCTTGCAAAACATGTTCATTTCCCTCACTCCTCAATTCAATTCAGGTGTTTCTGGACCAAATCAGGACCAAATTGATTTCTCTGATAACAGCAAGTTAAAATGATGGCTATTTGGGTGGTATCTGTCAAAAGAATGTTTTTGTATCAGGACTCTACAAAGCAGACTTAATTTTTAAAAAGCTTTTTAGTTACAACATCAGCTCACAAGAATAGCTGACAGGTAGCTTGTCAAATCAGTAGACCCGAAACAGCATGTGCTATACGCATGTAAGCATGCCTTTTCGTTAATGAAAATGCAAGTTGTTGCCCACCAATGTAGAGAAATGATGCAAAGATTAAAGAAATGCACTATAGCAAATTTAAAAATGGAATGTAAACAAAAACAAAAGTTTATATAAAAAACATCTTAAAAGAAGTTAGCAGTACTACAATTTATATGTGTGATAATTCATTCAATTTCTATAGCTGCCCATCTCGACCAATAGATCTGGATGGCTTACAGTTCAAAATATAAATACTACAATTAAAACAAGAAAGCAAGCAAGCAAAGAAAGATTTTAAAACAATAACACCTAGAATTAACTTACCAAGGAGATGAGCAGCATATAGATTAAATAAATTTATTACTTATTTAGATTAGATTAGATTTATTGGATTTATATGCCGCCCCGAGTTTGCGGAGAGGGGCGGCATATAAATCCAATAAATCTAACCTAAATAAGTAATAAAACACATCCAAGATAAATATACACAGCAGTCCAGATACTTGGTCAGTTAACATTGAAGGCAGAAAGCAGGGGCTTAATGCATTCAGTGCCCAGGCTCAAAACACAGCCCAGTTTTTAAAGCCTTATGAAAGGCCAATAGGCATTGGAATCATTCTAATTCCTGAAGGGAAGATATTTCACAGAGTAGGCGCTACTGCAGAAAAGACCTGTCTATTTGTCCCCACCAGTCAACATTCTTTGGGTGATAGAATCTGCCACATGTCCAGTCTGCTAAATAGAATTAGGCAGGTAGACTGCCTAAATCTAAGCTTATTCTTCAGCTAAACTGGTCCCAAACTATATTGTTTTAAAGGGGAAACTAGCACCTGGGATCACACCCAGAAACATACCGTTTACTGACATAGCTTACACAATACAGGTAGTCCTTAACTCAAAGTAGTTCATTTAGTTCAAAGTTACAATGGCACCAAAAAAAAACAACTTTGGAATTTTTCTCATTTACAAGCACTGAAGTGGTCACATGATCAAAATTCAGATCCTTGGCAAAATAAATCCAAATAAATCATATTTAAGACTGTTGCAGCTTTTGTAACCCTCTGACAAGCAAAGTCAATGGGGAAACCAGATTCACTTAACAACCATGTTATTAACTTAACAAATGCAATGATTCACTTAACAACGGTGGCAAAAAAAGTTGGGGAAAACACAATTAACAAACGTTTCACTTAACAACATAAATATTTGGCTTAATTGCGGTTGTAACTCGAGGACTACCTGCAGTGGCATTACGTGTACTTTACATCTGGCACCATTTTTTACCAACACAGCCGCATTCCACCCAAGTTGAAGTTTCCCAGTGCTCTTTAGGAACAACCCCTATGCAGAGTGTATTGCAGTAGTCTAAGCAAGAGGCTTCAATAATACTTTGCAGAAAAAGTTTAAACAATTATTTAATGTGAGTCACGTGGTATACTACTTTGAAAAGCATAGGAAGATTTAAAGATATATTTTGTTTGAAACCTGAGAAGAATAGCTAAAGAACTCTGCAAAATTGATCCAACTGATATGGATCTAAAAACTAGCCAAGAACTCTTACCATCACATCATAAATTTAAAATGTATGGTCAGTTCCTGGCCAAATAGGTCCTCCTTAGCGATTATAGTGCCCATCACATCTTAAGAGCTAATATTCTTGTTTGATGTTTAGTCCCTGACACAGCTTGTCATTTTAGCTGTTTCACAGAATTACTAATTTTGATTTCTCTCCATTTTAGGGCATGCAGTGAATATTTGGGGAGGATATAAGCAAATGATCAGAGTTTATAAAATGGTTTCAAGGGAAAAGGGATAGGTTTTTCTTAGCTTCTAGTTCCTTTCTTTGGAAACTTTGCCTTCAGTTTTGAACTTGGGAGAAGTTTAAAATTCGTGCTGTCATTTACATAATGACTTTGTTAGACAATTATTCAAAACCCTAATTTGGGCTGTCCCCTTTCATATTGCTAAAAGGTAGGAAGATTATGGTGTAGGGTACTCAAAGGGGGGGGGAGTAGACAAAAATGGAAATGAAAAATGGGTATACAAGTAGGAAAAAATGCTGTAACGAGAGGCAGATATATAAGGAAATGGCTACTCTTCCACCACAGTTCTGAAAGTCACTTACATTTATCCAAATTCAGCATTTTCTAAAGCAAGTTCTGTTGCTTTCAAAGGAATACAGTGATCCCCCGTTTATTGCGTCCCCAACCATTGCGAACAGGGTACTTCACGATTTTTCAACCCGGAAGTCAAAATACCATCTACGCATGCGTGCGTTTTTTCTATGGGCACGCATGCGTAGATGGCAACCGGGAGATCAGCTGCTGGGTGGCTTTCCTGGGTCTTCCCCCTCTTGCTGGCGTCAGCGAGGAGTTTCCCCACCGCCCACGCAAACTCCTCGCTGCCGCCCGCCCTTCGCCCGCCCACGCCGTTCATTCTCGCCGCTTTCGAGCTGAGTCCTGAAGCGAATTCGCTCCCGGACTCAGCTCGAAAGCGCCGAGAGACAGCGCCAAGGAACGGCCTGTCCACGCTGTCTCTCTAACGGGCCTGTCCACGCTGTCTCTCGGCGCTTTCGAGCTGAGTCCGGGAGCGAGTTCGCTCCCGGACTCAGCTCGAAAGCGGCGAGAGACAGTGCCAAGGAACGGGCCTGTCCACGCTGTCTCTCGGCGCTTTCGAGCTGAGTCCGGGAGCGAGTTCGCTCCCGGACTCAGCTCGAAAGCGGCGAGAGACAGCGCCAAGGAACGGGCCTGTCCACGCTGTCTCTCGGCGCTTTCGAGCTGAGTCCGGGAGCGAGTTCGCTCCCGGACTCAGCTCGAAAGCGGCGAGAGACAGCGCCAAGGAACGGGCCTGTCCACGCTGTCTCTCGGCGCTTTCGAGCTGAGTCCGGGAGCGAGTTCGCTCCCGGACTCAGCTCGAAAGCACCGAGAGACAGCGCCAAGGAACGGGCCTGTCCACGCTGTCTCTCGGCGCTTTCGAGCTGAGTCCGGGAGCGAGTTCGCTCCCGGACTCAGCTCGAAAGCGCCGAGAGACAGCGCCAAGGAACGGGCCTGTCCACGCTGTCTCTCGGCGCTTTCGAGCTGAGTCCGGGAGCGAGTTCGCTCCCGGACTCAGCTCAAAAGCGCCGAGAGACAGCGCCAAGGAACGGGCCTGTCCACGCTGTCTCTCGGCGCTTTCGAGCTGAGTCCGGGAGCGAGTTCGCTCCCGGACTCAGCTCGAAAGCGCCGAGAGACAGCGCCAAGGAACGGGCCTGTCCACGCTGTCTCTCGGCGCTTTCGAGCTGAGTCCGGGAGCGAGTTCGCTCCCGGACTCAGCTCGAAAGCGGCGAGAGACAGCGCCAAGGAACGGGCCTGTCCACGCTGTCTCTCGGCGCTTTCGAGCTGAGTCCGGGAGCGAGTTCGCTCCCGGACTCAGCTCGAAAGCGGCGAGAGACAGCGCCAAGGAACGGGCCTGTCCACGCTGTCTCTCGGCGCTTTCGAGCTGAGTCCGGGAGCGAGTTCGCTCCCGGACTCAGCTCGAAAGCACCGAGAGACAGCGCCAAGGAACGGGCCTGTCCACGCTGTCTCTCGGCGCTTTCGAGCTGAGTCCGGGAGTGAGTTCGCTCCCGGACTCAGCTCGAAAGCGGCGAGAGACAGCGCCAAGGAACGGGCCTGTCCACGCTGTCTCTCGGCGCTTTCGAGCTGAGTCCGGGAGCGAGTTCGCTCCCGGACTCAGCTCAAAAGCGACGAGAGACAGCGCCCCCCGGACCCCCAACCCGGGTTTGGGGGGCTGCTAGGAAGCCCCCCATGCCGGCGGCAAACAGCCGCGCCGCCCCAATCTTCGACTCCTCGCTAGCGCTGTGGGAATAAAAACACCATCTGCACATGCGCAGAAGGTGTTTTTACTTCCGCATCGCTACTTCGCGAAAACCCGCTCGTTGCGGGGGCTCCTGGAACAGAACCCTCGCAACGAGCGGGGGATCACTGTAATACATATTACTCCAAATATTTCACAGTATTTCAGTACTGCTTGTCTCAAGAGTTTTATAAAAATGGAGGCATACGGCAGAAAATTGCTATGAGTTTTTCCTTGCTTCTTCCATACCAAGTATGTGTAGGGTTAAACTCTTAGCCTTGTTATAAATTTGTTGTGTGATTTCTTGCAAGCTGCCGAGAACCCAGCAGGAGCCAAATCATCATAATCATCATCTATTTAAACTGAACACAGTATTTTTTTCAGTAGGGATTCAACCTCAGTGTAAATTCAGAAACCGCATATGGCAATGAAAATTCCTACTGCACATTCCATAGATCACAGTTGGGGACACAATTGTTAAATGTCTATACTGTCCTGCAGTCTAGAGTAAATCGGTGAACACTTGTCTATGTTTCTAAGGTAGTGTATGGAATAAATACATAAGCTTTTCCAGGCAAATATCCACACATGGCTTTTCTGTGTTAAAGATCATATTCCCCAAGATATGGGGTGGGCAGGAGAAATGAATGGGTGAGGCCAAGACAAAAAAGCGACTTTAATTTCATTAAGGAATTAAAATGTTATTTGCTAACCTGGAAGAGAATCTATCAAAGACTGTTTTTTTAATGGAATCTTGAGTGGTATTAGTTTTCTTTCCTTAGCTCAGTTAAGCTAATATCTTCTCATAATGCCAAACTTATCATTATTTTTACTTGTAGACTGCCTAGAATCACTTAGTGAGATAGGCAGTGTATACATTTGACAAATAGTGGTGCAGTTATACAAATGTTTAACACATCTGCAGTAATGGGCTGCTGCCCCCACAGGGGGGGGGGAACACAGGGGGGATAGTATGTTTATGCACTATATTTATTGAATACTTAATAGGGGTTTTTTTGTCCTTCCTTCTCTAATACCTTAGTATGATCCTTCATTACTTTAAAAATAGGAAATAATTAAATAGTAAGTTTTTACCCATAAACACTGTAATCATTTTAATCATTATCTAGAACTGAACTTTTATAGCAATAATTGAGCTACTTGCCTAATCTGTTACCATACTGAACCCTTGTGGGTTCAGAACAAAACTTAAAATGTTACTGTGCTCCTTAACAAATAATGTTGTCTATCATTTGTCTTTTTTTAGCTATTCAAATAATGTGACTTAATCAACTGAAAAAGAGTTCAAGCACCTCTTTAAAACTTATTTTGGTTGGTAAACCACTCCCAACCAGTCGCATGACATTTAAACCACCACGGACATATGATTGTCAAGCCACTCCCACCTGGTCACATGACCAGCAAGCCACTCTTACCTGGTCACATGACCAACAAGCCACACCTACACAATAAGCCATGCCCACCATGGTAATAAATTTTTTGCAGCCATTCACTGCACATCTGGCAAATGCCAGGTTGAAGACAACTACCTTACTGCATCATAGCTTAAGAAATCTAATGTTATTGGCTGAGTGGCTGGATGGACAAAGTAAAACAAAAGATTCCCCCACAAACATTAAAAGTATGGAAAATATTATGAAGATTATGAACTATGACATATGCCAGAGTTCAGATTTGGCAATAATTTTATGAATGCGTATTGTTCATCTATTTGCCTTTTTCCTGATGCTTGGATAGGATGAGGACTGAAACATCTCCCTAAACTATCATTCTGCAACTTGTAAAATACAATATGATTGTTTATGAGATATTGCTGGCTAGAAGGAAACATTAAAGAACTGAGCATCATAATTAGAAATCCACTGTATATCATCAAATACAGATTTCATAAAGATCTCATCAAAGGAAACACTAAAGAACTGAGTGTCGTACAGTGATGAGAAACCCACTGCATTTGATCCAATAAAGATTTCATCAAAGTCACTGAGCGATGAGTGGTTGTGAATCCTGATGTCATCATGGCAAAACTGATTTATACACGTACAAACATTGATTAGTTCAAAACAAATCAATGGCAAAAAAACCTATGTCAAATATTTTGAACAAATATCCTTTTTTATCTTTTGGCTGATTGCTGAGAATTTTAAATTGTAGCCCTTTGTACTTCAAGTCCAATCCACTACATTTAGTGAAATCATTTCTTTATTTGCAGATCTAGAATTACATCCTGTAGAATTGTGCTAGGGATTAAAAAAAAAACCTGTAAGAAAACAAAGTCAGGATAAATCAACAACCCCCCCCCCCCCCCGGCATCCTCCCCACCCCTCTTGCCAGGGGGCTGCAGGCAATAAAAAGTTTTTTAGACTTTTTTAAATGTATTATTGTTATTTTAGATTCCAACTATTAGATTTGTTATTATATATTGTTTTTATCATTGCTGTAAGCTGCCCCGAGCAGTGTTCCCTCTAATTTTTTTGGGGGGTGGGCAGAAAAGTATAGTCTCTGAGCGGCAGTCCCTTTGGGACTGGGCGGCACAGAAATAATAAACAAACAAACAAACAAACAAACAAATAAATAAATAAATAAACAAACAAACAAATAAAAAACCCACCCTGTTTTGCCTCAGAGAATTTCAAAATAAAATACTGTACTGTGTGTCTATAACAGTGAGCTCATAATAGGGCAACTCTATCAATATCAAAATGCCACTTAAATAGTTGAGCTAGTTTCAAACTAGATTTTGATTTTCTTTCTCTCTTCCTTACTCCCATTCTTTTTCTTTTTCTTTTCCTTCCTCTCTTTTTTCTATGTGTTTCTCTCTCTTCCTCTCTCTCTCCTTCCCTCTCACTCTTTCCCTCTCGGCTTCTGGGCAGGTTTGGAAAACTCTGAGTTGATGATGATTTTTAAGTGAGCGATTGCTCACTGCTCAGCTTAGAGGGAACTATGGCCCCGAGTCTTCGGAGAGGGGCGGCATACAAATCTAATTAATAATAATAATAATAATAATAATAATAATAATAATAATAATAATAATAATAATAATAATTCTAAACACCTCATTTATTTAAAATTGATAGCAATTTTCTGTATAGAGTGCAGGCCTTAGGCTTTTGGCATTTATATATTCCTTCTATAGATATATTAGTATATATGTACAATATTTTTGTTAAATAGCTGCATGCACAGCAATTAAGTTCAATACTTTTATCTAAAATAGTAGTGCACAGTGAGGGAAATTCCAAAAAAGTTGCTCCAAAGTGCTAAGAAGACAATATCTATCTTATCCTTTATTGCTATTTTTCAAACTGAATTTATTCCAGTGTAAAGACTGTTACTGTGTAACATGACATTCCTACAATGAAAAGGCACTGAAATTTCAATAGATGGCAGAAGTAATTTATCAATAACAACAACAATCCAGACTATTTCAGTCAAACATGTGTTTTACAATATATTGAACAGCAGTTTATTTTAAAAATGAGAAAAAAAGAAAAACAAGAGATTTTCACTTAGCACACTGACATCAAGCCAAAGACAGTCCAAGCATTGCCCCTGAGACTCACTGGACTGATGCAAAGGAATTGCAGGATGTTTTCATTCCTCTATCTGCATTAAACTTTGTGTTTCAGCTATTCTATACAATTTTGATTTGGTGAAAATACATTGAAACAGATGCACATCAAAAAATATCCTTGCACGCTATAGAAAGAAAAGTACTTTTGGCATAATATAAAATAAGGATCGCTAAAAATAACTGCATATTATAATTAACATGATCCTTCAGGGTATGTGCAATGTCAGAAGGCCAATAAATTATATAAGCAAATAAAATTAATATATATTATTGGAAAGATATGTCAATTATTACTTCTATATCCAACATTTAGCTGTAGTACCTCAAAAAATGTTTCTATCTAGGTAAGTATGTTCAGATTCATTAAATAGTACAGCGAGAAAGAAGTATAAAATTAGTACCAAGCAATATCCAACATAGATATTGAACACCAATATCCTTCACTGGTGTCTTAATGATCTAGAAGAGTAGGTACTAAAAAAGAAACAGGATTTTATTTGTTTTCAATCATTACCTACTACAAAGAGGGCAGAAGTTTAAGTTCATGTGGAAATGTGGTTTTTTCAAACTGAAATCTTCAGTGCCAGCAATTGGAATAGTTTGAATACATACATACATAAATACATACATGTCAACTTCAGAAAGAAGAATGAAAAAAACTTAACTAGAAAGTGTGTGTGTGTGTGTGTGTGTGTGTGCGTGTGTATGTATGTACGTATGTATGTATGTATGTATGTATGTATGTACGTATGTATGTATGTATGCCTTTGTTGAATAATTGTACACAGAAAAATTTTGTTTATAGCCTTCAAATCACTCAGATTCACTTGTAGATCCCCCTCTGTCCAGCACTGATGTAGTAGAAATTAATAGCAAACAATGGAACCAATTATTTTTAAGATGTTTAGATTATAAGATCCTGTAATCCTTTTTATTACAAAAAGTGAGATAAGAAGATATGATTAATGATTAACACAGGGTACAAGACTTTGATTATATAGAGTTCATTTTCCAATGGGCCAACTTTCAACATCAATACAAAGACCAGTTCCATGTGAATAAACTTGGCTATTGTGCATTGCCAAGAGTCCCTGTAGAACTAGATGAAATGAAATGAAATGAAATAAACCATGGGCATCCATTCTGTATCCTGTAATGCAGTTTAACAATGTCTGGCTCCTCACAGCATCTAGCGGGGGGGGGGGAAGAAAGAAAGAAAAAGGAGGACATTTCTGATTGATCTTGATGGGCCAGGATGCCCATGGTTCTGTCTTGAAGGAAAAAAGTTTTCCAAAACAAACTAACGTGTTTCCCTCTAGAATTAAAATTGGTATGCAGATTTTAGTCCTTATGCCTGTGCAAGCTTACATAAAATGTATCCATAATTCACAGCGAGTTTGTGTATGTTTAAAAACGTGTTTGCCCTGAGCTCTTTGTAGTAGACTGATAAGCAAGGTTTCCTGAGTGAAAGTTGTGCTTGGTGCTCTGTCTTTGAATAACAGGACAATATCCAAAAAGATGCAAAGGTGTTCTGTATATCCTGTTTAGGCATCTAGCTTATGCAGTTCACTGTAAGCAAGCTGTTCAGACATCATTTCAAGTATTAGTCAGAAATGTAAAAAAAAAGTTCCATCTCCTCCTGTTTCAAAACACTCAGAGTGATCTCATTTTCTCCTGTTTTAGCTAAAGCTATAAAAAAAAGTCCTTGCACTTTCAGTTGTACAATTTGATCATTCATTTGCTCACAGCTGGCCAACCATAATGGTATACAGAAGTAGAAGGTGTTTCAGGATTAAATATATCAATAAACACAACCAATCAAGCAACCAATCTACAATTTCAAGATGTTTTTAATGAAACATAAAGCACTTTAAATATGATCTGGGTCGCAAACTTGATATTAATTACTTTGCCCTTTAAAAGACAAATTTTCTTTCAAATTTTGTTGGGCCAGAAGGAAAGATTCATGTGTTGCTTTGACAAATCTTTCTCAAGGTAGCATTTAATTGTTTGTGGTTTGTGTCGGTTCAAATACATAATGCTCAATAAACTTAAATGTTGAATGGCATAATGTAGGAACCATTTTTAAGGCATCTATATAGTGCTGTGTATGCTGTTTGCATGATCCTTCCCTCACAAGGCAACCTATGCTTTCCCATTTGCTTCTGTTTAAGAGACTGACATGTTCCACCAGCTGCAGTTGAGAGTCATGTTTGGCATCATTAACCCATTTCTATCCTGATAAGGTCCTGGATTTTGTTTCCATTCTGGGCATTGACCTTTTACATCTGTGGATATTGAACTGGCTTTTCAGAAAATTTACAGCAGCTACCTTCAAAGATAAGTACTGTATGTGTGCATTGATTCAGATGGCACAAAAATATCAAAAGAAAAAGAAAAAATCTGGGAAGTACAGCTTGACACATTTATAAGCAATTACTTTGGAAAAAGGAAAAGATTGATTTGGGGTCTTGTCTTAAGCAGTTTAGCCTGCGGCTTTTATATATTTTATACTTTGGCCCTTCATCACTGCCTACCACACTTTAAAGTAGCTACAATTTTAAATCAAGCTTGCAGTAACTCAATGAAATATGCCTGTATCTAAAAAACAAAACAAAACAAAAACAGAAGACATTATATGCTTCTAGTGGTGGAAGAGAAAAGTTATATACATTTTCACACAAACTAATACAAATCAATTTTCATTCTATTGAAGTGGTTAGAAATTATTTTTTAAAAATCAGAATTTTTCAGTGCAATTGTTTTATCAAAAATATGCTTTATAAATGCACGTATCAGTGAAAGGAACATCAAAGTAACTGCTTGCAAAAATTCTTATCAAAGTAAATAGATTTTTATAGGGATTTTTCAATGCTTAAAATTAAATTGAACAGGGTGAAAGGAATTTTTTAAAAGGAACAAAAACTATAATCAAATTTGTTTTTAACCTGTCCACCTTTAGGACATTATTCTGCCATTATATTAAGAATTCTAATGGTTCCAATACATTCATACAAAGAATGGAAGCATATAGAATAAGTACTTTATTCAGCCAATCTTAATAGGATTTCAAGAAAATAGTTGATGCACTCTTAAACATGAAAAAAATATAACCAATTGAGTAACACAATATAAATTGTATGCCTGTTCATACAATTCATATGTATGTTCATAGCTGCAGTATGTTCCATCGGATTCATTTCAAGATAACTTTATTTCTAAACTGGGCACTTTGTCCTTAACTTTGAAAAGTTATTTTAGTCTTTGAATGAGTAAATTGATTCTATGCTGAGCTGAGCAAAATCAGAGAATAAATTAATTCCATAACCATTTATTTAAAAGAATCAGAAATAAAACACTCTGCAGTTTCTGATACAATATGAATAAAAGTTTATCAAGAACTGACTGAAATTATAAAATTTAATTAAATATTACTTTCAGGACTTTTGGGGAAACTTTTAATTTCTGTGAGAGTAATCATTACTCTATAAACTTTCAGAGAAAAACACACTATTAATTTATCAGTTGATTAGCTACCCATAATAATTATGGACTCAAAACTCCATATGTATTATAACATCTCCAATTAGAGTTTAAAAAAGACTAATCTTGTAAGAAGTTAAGCAGCTCCCTATTCAAAGAATGAACAAAATATGGTGATAGGTATTCAGAAATATTGGGAGTACAGAATCCAGGTTTGCATCAATAGTTTTGACAATTGGAAGACTGAAATCTAAAGTGTATTGTCATAATGAAATTTTATTTGAAATGAAAAGAAATGGGTTCAGCAGTCATAGAAGAAATAGCACAACTGACATTTTCAGGATTCTATACTTCAGCCCCTATGGATTAATACCATGTAATCATTAGGTCTGTTCTGAATAAAGTTTTCGGTCAAAATCTATGTGGAGAATAAAGTAGATTATTTCTTTTAAACTTCTCCTTATCCCCATTTATATGCAGAGGAAAAGTATCCCATTAAACTAAATTAATGGGTTAATTTTAAACTAAGAAAGCAATGCAGGTCTGATCCCACTGAAAGCAAAAGAAAAGGCTTTTAAGAAGCTGATTGGAAAGCAGGCAATTATTCTTTATAATATTTTAAATTAAGCATAGTTTTCAAATTGCTTGAGAAACACCTTCCAATAATGCTAACTACGGTACAACAAAGAATTTTCTTTTAAAAGATCTCACTACTGCTGACTTGGATTTGTTCAAAGAACTATGTCAGGAGAAGGAGTCAAAGAGAAATAAAGCCAGTTAATTGTGTAAATCACCAGCCATAGACCAAAGAACAGGAAGATCACAACAACTTGGGCCACTGACTGAAAATAATAAAGTGCATTGTACTAACTAAGCATTTTACGGGTTGACTGAACTTGAAAAAATTCTGGCAAGACTGGATTATTTCCCTTCAGGGTGCTAGTCTTTTCTAGGAAGCCAAAAGGTTTTGTTTTGTTTTTAATTTATGTTCAAAAGGAATCAAGCATTAGTTCTTTATATTTTTAAAAATAAAAATGAATATACAGCTTATTTCTTGCTTTAAATAAATAACATCATCAGTCTGGAGTACCATTATTTAGAACCAAAAGTTCTTATATTCCCCCCCCCCTCTCTTTCTCACATAAACATATGAAAAAAGGCGGCAATTATTAATCTTGAACATTTTTAAGCTTTTCCAATGTGAAGTAAAGGAAATGTGTTAAAGAATAAACCCTTAAACATATAAAAAGAATATGGTCTTTTGACAGATTTAATGCCACTATATTATTCAGCAGTAAACCCAAAACATCATTTCCTAAATGTATTCAATTTTCAATTCTCATTAATTATCTCCATCATGAAATATGAATCTGGATGTAGGCAAGAGACAAATTAGTACTGGAAAGCTGGATTTAATAATGCTTTAAAAGGGAACATCTGTTAATGGCAATGCATTCCCTTGATCACCCGCTTGTATTCACAGCACAGGGAAATTTGTTTTAAAGCTATTACCTAAGATCATCTTCTCCTTTATTCAGATGCTGATTATTGTACCTCTTTGCTAAGTAATTTTCCATGGATATGTTCCTATATGGAAATTAATCTTTTCTTTTATGTATACTGAGAGCATAGGCACCAAGACAAATTCCATGTGTGTCCAATCACACACTTGGCCTATTCTATTCTATTCTATTCTATTCTATTCTATCCTATCCTATTCTATTAATAAAATCATTTAATCAGCTGAACCTTTGGAACAAACAAAGATTGCCAGATAGCTCAAACTCTATATGACTGTAACAAGACAACCTTCCCTACAGACCATTGTCCCACTGGCTGATCTTCTTCACATATCAACCAGATTAAAGTTAGCTTTTTAATAGACAATACCGATGATGTTCTGGTAATATACTTGAAAATAACAAGCAAGGGAATCACCTTAAATTATCAAGACCCCAAGCAGTTCAACTTTCTTTCAATCTACTGCAGAGAAGAAAATGTGAGGAGAACATGCATTGATTCTGTATACTTCTCACAGATAGAGGTCACTAATGGACTGAATTTGAATCACTGTGGCAGAAACCACAAAGTTATATGAAGGTAATCCAATGAAAAAATGAATTCATTCTCACATTAAGAGCAGAGAGTACATTGGTAACTAGGAATCTGCCCTTCTTAAAACCAAAACTTTATTTTTAGAGGAACAGTTTCCTTTATTTGGACTGTACAGCAGAGGAAAACTCCACTAGTGCTCTTGAATGTTGGCTTCTTTCTTTCCTAAATTCCTATGCTTTCTGACAATTGTAAATATATCTGTATTCCTGATTCTTGCCTGAAACTGTAGTCCATGGCATGCATTTTCATGGTGAGTATAGATGAAATTGTCTGCTGCAGATAATAGTACTTCTGTATCAAACACTTCTATTGACCAGGATATGATCATGTGCTACAGAAAGCGTTCAGATTAAAATTACAGAGTGAAAGCCAAAAGTAGATAAAAATAACATTTCACAATCATTCTGCCTCTCCCACTTGTGTACATTCCAACAAATTCTTTAAATACTGGATTTCCATAAACTGTCCTCAGTATTTTGACTGGAGACCAGATTGGAACCAAAATATTATATAAACTAGACAGACAGACACTATAGTCTTCTAGGATGTAGCTTCCTCTCTTTCGTAACCACATTTATTATTTTAAAAATCACACTTTTTTGGTTTATATAAAATACATAAAAGTACAGTGCTAGGCCTCATTAAGGTATCACAGGAAATTTGGGACGTTGGTGGACTCAAAATAGGCATTATGGCATTGCTTGAGATGGAGAAATTAAAATAAAAAACCCTGATCACAAAAGGAAGGTATAAAAGATCTAATAAGTAAGAAGAAATAAGAGCTTTAGGAGCCAGAGATGGAATCTTACATTTAGCCAAATGTACATTAATATAATGGCTTCACATCTGAACATTTAAAAAAAATAGTTACACAAAATAATATTTTGGATTTTTAAAAATAAAATCCAGTAAGTTACAATTCTAAAAGAAAGGCCAAAAGAAAGGATTGCCATTTACGTTTTATTTCTGCTGAACCTAAGAAGATCTGCTACTGAATTGTCTTCTAAATTAGCAGAAACCATCATGTTCTTTTGCTGTAAATATGGGATAGATTGCATTAAAAGAAAAATTTAATACCCAGTATAGTCAGGCATGCTTGACAAAATACACATAATTTGACCAAGGACCTGTTTTTTCTCCAAATGGATTCCCAAATAACTCTGCAGAGAGGGATTCCCAATACACAACTTTCAGGGAATAAATCTATGAATGAACTGAGAGGTCTTTCTTTTATCAAGGCATTTTTGAAGCCTGTCAGGGTCTTTTTGCCTGCAAAAGATTAAGTTTCTGCTCTAAATTGGTTTGATTAGTTTGTAAGCACAGGGGAGCTAAAAGGCAGTAAATAAACTTCTAGAATATGATTGTATGCAAGAAGGGAAAAACCCAACCTATGTGTCCCCCCCCCACATACATTAAAATGCTCTCTTTCAAGCCCAAGCCAAAGCAAAACCACCATTTAAAAAGTGAGTGCTGTGTGAATAAGAGATGGGGAGAATCAGCCACTACAGAAATCTAATCAGCACTTTCTATATGCAAGCAAAGGATTTTGCATGGATTTGTGCTTTGGAGTTCATTAGCTTATTGTGAGCCTTAAAACACATTTCCTCCATTAAAATTAATTAAAAGCTCCTGTTGACTGATTCTCTATTCCAAAGAAGAAAGTTGATAGCTTCTCCCTTAGTTTTCAGCTGGCATTTTATTTAATGTATGTTTTCACATTCTGCAGATCTTTTTTCCCCCAGCTGTTTCCTTCAAATGTCCCTTTGCCTCTTAAGCTTGATCAAAGTGATCAGCTCTGATCACTTACATAAAATTACTCTGCTGTGCATTTGATAGACCTCAAATGCCATTCCTGCTTCCTCCTTCTCCAAGCCACCAAGTCTGTCTTTATTAATGAGAATATGAAGAATACCAAGGCAATTTACAAATCAATCCTGCATCCTTTTCATTGGAATCTCATAAAGCCTGTCTGTTTTGACACCTAGATCTCCTCTTATAGGCTTAAAACTACTCCAATTATTCCTTCCTTGCAACTTCTCCTTCTTCCTCTCCTCCCACCCCCCACCCCCCAAATTCTGGGAAATATTCCCATTCATTCAAGAGGCACAACCTTGGAGCCTGGTATTACAAGTTGTGGGGTGCTAAATGGTTCTGGGAAATAAAAAAAAGAGAGAGATAAATTTGCATGCATGCTTCTACCTATATCCACCTGGGTTCACACACTTCGGTTAAGAAAAACAGGGAACTACCTCTAAGCTTCCAATGGCCGCTAGTTCCTCCAGTTGCCAGACAACTGGTTCTGCCTTCGTGTAGGTCACTCTTTCACACACACACACAACACAAAACCGCCTCTTTTGATAATACAGTAATCCTGTGCCACCTTGATCTCCAGCCATTCCTTTACTAGGGGATGGGATTGGGGAGTGTGGTGGTGCCTCTGTTGTAATAGTCTGGCAAAGGAATAAATCTGCCTGAAGTGGGGAAAAATTGCTGAAGAGAGAAGAGACGCTCAACACTACCTGGCAGGTCTGAGTTAAGTGCCCCCCCCCCACCTCCGAATCCGATGCTTATATAATCCCCCGGTCGCTTGTGGCCGTGCAGCACAGAGCAAACTTTGGCAGCAGCCGCGGGTTTCTCTCGGGCTACCTTGTGCAGGAAGGAGGGTCGTCCGCAGCTTAGCAAAACAAGCCGGATCCCGACCTCGGCGCCCTAATGTCCTCCTCTTCCTCTGGTTCTCCCCTGAAGGCTGGTGGCGCTTGCCTCCGGTGCCGCTGCGGCCAGCTCGGCGGAGCGCTTCCTTCCCTTTTCTTCGCCTCGCTCTCTTACGAGGCAGCGACCACATCCTCCCCCTTTCTCCTCCAACGCGAAGCCTGGGACTCCAGCATCCCCAAGAACGCCCGGCTAGGCGCAAGCACACGCGCGCGCACACGCCTTTTTGCCCTCCTCCCGGTTGGTGGGAAAGGGAAGGGAGGAGGGAAGCAGCGGGGCGCGCGAGAAAGAGGCGTCCGGTCTCCCCACCGCCACCACCAAGTCCAGGCAAAAGCAAAAGATTCGCCGAGAGGAGGAGGCACGAAGCTGCCGCGGAGCTTTTCCTCCGGGTCTCCGGAGATCAGATCACCCCGGGAAGGAGAAAGCCCCAAAGTAAAGCGGGGACCTGGAACAAATCGCGAGAAGCGCCGGCCACTTCGCGAAGGCGTCCACCTGGGGAGCGGGAAGCGCGTCCGAGGACACCCCCCAGGTCCCTCTTTCTCCAAAAGAGCGCCTCCTACGCAGGTTGAACTTCGGCGTAATGAAGATCCCGGATCCGAATATTCCCAGCTAATGGA
This sequence comes from Erythrolamprus reginae, assembly GCF_031021105.1. Taxonomy (NCBI): domain Eukaryota; kingdom Metazoa; phylum Chordata; class Lepidosauria; order Squamata; family Dipsadidae; genus Erythrolamprus; species Erythrolamprus reginae. The sequence goes on from NC_091950.1 coordinate 61,453,930, forward strand.
AGCTGTGCGCTCCCCCCCCCCTTTTTTTTTTATCTCGCTTGATACCCCGGGGAGATGTTTACAGTAATGAATTCAGCTGATAACCATCTCGCGCTCTCCGCCTCTCGCGTACTCCTGGAGTCCCTCCCATGCTTCTAGTTTAAAGAATGCTTGGAAGGAGGGCCGTAACCTGAAAGCTTTCCAAGAGGCTTAAGATCCTTTAAAAAAAAGAACAAAAATACCTATAACCCACCCTTCGCCAAAGAAATCTCCTGCATTCCATAGCGGCGTTTCTGGCCGGATTAGTTTCTCTCCGCCCCATTTTATTCATTTTTTTTAAAAAAAATTGTTGTGGGCTCATCTTTCAGATAGAATACGGGAGGCAGTATTGAGTAGTATCTCAGAGCTTCTGCCTTTAACTTCTCCGGCTTTGCCCCTTATAAGTCCAATAAATAAATTTGCAGACAGGCGCTCCAGCGAGTGCGCCGTTGACTATATTAAGGACTTTAATTGACCCAACCGCGATTCCTTGGCCAAAGAACAGTGGAAATCAAAGGCTTTCCACCTGCTCTGAAAATATAGGCTGAAGAGAATCTAAAGTTTCCTGATGTTAACGTTTTAAAATTCCCCCACCCCCCCAAAATGCAACAGTCACTACCTGTTAATTTTACCATAAGGTAAGAGACCAAGTAGAAATTGAAACTTCATTTCTTTAAGACTGTCCTTCGAAAGGATTGGCAGCCAAGTAGGCTAAACCACATTGGAGTAATTATGATAGAGAAACTGGGGAAAAGAATTATCACCAAAGGGGATTTGTACACTAAGGAGCCTCTTCTCACCACTTATCTGGATGAAATCAGGGAATAGACTGATAGGCCCTTAGAGGGGCAGAAATCTCTCTTGTATTATCACCAGAAAACCATATATATATGTATATGTATGTGTGTGTGTGTGTGTGTGTGTGTGTGTGTGTGTGTGTGTGTGTGTATATATATATATATATATATATATATATATATATATATATATATATATATATATATATATATATATTATCTCTGCATATCACTCTGAGCCTAACAATAGCAAAAAACATATTAACAAAGCCTTATCCTACATGATACTGTTTTGAGTAAATCAATAAACCAGGGGGGGGGGGAGAGACAGGTTTTCAATCATCAACTACTCTCCAAATAGGAAAATGAGTACATTCTCACAATTTTAAAGGTATAGTGCTAATGCAGGTGACAAGACAGGAGAGAGGTGTACTTGCTAGATCTTGCTGTTCAAAATATATATTATCCAGATTATACACTTTACAATATTTTTAGTGCCAGGAGTAGTAGAATATCAAACTGTGAAAATTAATGGATGCCATGTGTTTGAACTTTTGGAGAGATTTTATTTAAGTATTGGAAGGCCCACACTATTTTTCTATTCATTTTGTCTTCATTTAAATTTCTAATGTGGAAAGGTTATATTAATAGGGAAGTTTGGGATATATTAGGTGCATTTTTTCATAATTTGGCAACTGCAATATCAAACTAATAAACAGAACAAGTGAAAGGTCTATACTGTAATAGAAACAACCCTACTGCAATTCTCCAATATTAGGTGTTAGCTAACATAAGAATTCCATGGTAGAGAATTCTGTTAAGTACCCTAGAACTTATTTTGAGTGTGTGCAAGCAACTCAAACCAAGTTGTGCAAGCAACTCAAACCATCACTGCTGCAGGCCCTAGAGCTTTCAAACATCTTTATTGTGAAAAGCCATTTCTTCCCTGCTGATTTATAGCATCATCCTAACATCATTGTAGCTGAATAACTGTGTATTCATTATTCTTAGATCAGTGCAGCAATGGTTGAATGACACCATATATCATTAGTGAGGAAATGGCCAAGGCTGTCTAAACAGAAATCTTATACTGAGTCTAAGAGATGGTTAGCAATATTTTACTTGTCTTTCTCCTTGTAGGTGTTCATACATTCTTCTCAGTGCCTCCCCGTCACCCAGAACAAACACAGCAAACTAAGTCAGAGGATACTTTCAATCTGTTAGTAATGTAGCCTAAGAAAAAATGTATAGATAGAGGCTAAGAGAAGACGGTTGACCAACTCACTGATATCCATTTGCACATAGCGGGCCAGGCAGTTAAAATGACAGTATCTCCACCCTTAGGCCAGAGGATTTCAAACTTGGCAACTTTAAGATTTAAGCATAGTTGGCTGGAGAATTCTGTGAGTTGAAGTCCACAAGTCTTAAAAGTTGCCAAGTTTGGAGACCCTTGCCCTAGGTTAAGAAAGTGTGGTCATCGTGTAGTTAGTATTTTAGTGGGCCTAAGCCAGGAGCTTGATACAGACCCAATTTGCTTCAGGATTTATATGGACTATCAGTTCAAGCCTCTGACCTGCACTAGATTGGAAACGCTAATAGTATAACACAATAATGATGATGATGATGATGATGATGATGATGATGATGATGATCCCACATCCAAACTTAGAACGGCGTCTGGGGCGAGACACGGCCTTCAGCCCCAACAAGCAGTTGGAGTACCAGAGCGGCTCTGTTGCCTTCGCCAGTGTAGAGCAATCCCCGCCCCCCTCGAGGGTCCAACCCACCTCTTGGAAACACGAAATAGCTGGTGCGCTGCCGAGTCCCTGAGAAGGAGGTTCGGCAAGCTGCTACACCCAGCTCTGTCTCTGGGAGAGAGCCTTGGAGTTTGACGAACGGAGCCGCCTCCGGCTCCGTTCTACACACGAGCTTGCTTTGTTATAAAAAGCTGCCACCGAACCAAACTCGAACTGTGCTTTGCTAGCTGGCAGGACTCGGAAAGCTGGGAGCAATTAATCGCCGCCCTAGAGCACGGCACCTCTCTTTTGCGGAGCCGAACAAGATAATTCGCGAGGCAGGAGAGTGACTGGTGGGAAGAATTGGGGGAGGGGGTATTTTGTTCAGCAGTGTATTGGGATGAAAAAAGGGGGAGAGCTAACTAGGAAAAAGGGTCCCAGAAGGACTGAAGCACGCTGCTTCCAATTGATTTATTCTGCCCCCTTGTTTTTAAGGTCTTTGTTTCTTTACGCATGGGATAAGGGAGGGGGAGAAAAGGAAAGAGGGAGGGTCCCCCCCCCCAGTAGTCACCCTCCCGACTGAATCAATGCCTTTTGCTTGCCTGTAATAATCCTTTTAAACTCATCCAAGCTGCTTCGCCACTGGATACAGCCAAGGTTTCAGCGACGCAACCACCAAGCCTACAACAGATACACTCCCCCTCCCTTTCTTCGCTAAAAAGCGCGGCGGCTTAGGAATGGGAAAACACAGTTCAGCTAGCGACGCATGCCAGGATCCAACTTGTCGGGGATCATTTTGAGGGAAGAAAACAGAATGTTGGGGGTGAGAAAAATCGATCCTCTCCATGGCGGTGCGTGGCGTGTTTCAATGTGCCCAACCGCCCCTTACCGAACTGAACCTACCATGCGGATAATCAAAATTGGCAGTGATGTAAAAAAGAAAAGAAAAAGAACCGGAGAACGAGTGGTTTCAAGCACCACCACTCCGCTGATTACTACTGGATTACTGAATGGAGACTACTACTAGATTTTGCTAGATTTCCCAAGAACCTATTACTCGATTTTGCTAGACTTCCCAAGAACCCAACCTCCTTTCCCGCTGTCCCTTCCTCCAAACGCAACTTTAAACTTTGGCGAAACGCGTCCCACTAAGTCCTTGGCTTATTCATTTCTGGATCGCTCGCTCCATCGTTTACTTCTAGCGGCTGGGGGGCGGGGGGATAATAAAATATTTTATTTATTTATTTTAAGGACGCCGTTTTACCTGTGGAGACGACGGTCGCGCGGTTGGTCTGCAGCTGGATCTCACCCAAACCCCACTGGGTCAGGAAGGTGGAGAGCGAAGCAGCTCAGTCCCGGCATTGTACTGGTTTAAGGATCACCGCCAAGGTCTGGCTTGGTTCCATAGCTGGCCAGAGCCAAGATCGTCCTCATAATCGCAGCGCTCCGCGCGAAAAGCGTGAAAAGACGACCTCCCCGGAGATGGCTCGCTCAACCCGGGCGGTTCAATCGCAGCCGCCCCGCGACGCCACGTCCGGCCGGTACGCTTCGAAAATCTGCTGCTCCCTCTTCCTTAAGCCCCCAACAGCAGATTTCTCCGGAGTGGATGATGGAGGTCCGGGGTCTAAAGAGCAAAACGCGGTTGAACGTCTTTCCCAAACGAGCCGGAAAAGGGCTTCTAAGCGAGTGTTAGCTGCCGCGCGCCGCGCCGCCTCGCCTCGCCCGCTCAGCGCCTTCTTCGAAACTCCGCCGTCTAAAAGCAAAGAGCGAGAGGCAGCGCCGGCCGCTTAACCCTTTGCGGGCGCGGCGCTTTAAAAGGAAGAGCGGAGCCGCGTTCCAACGTTCCTCCTGGCGGGGGGACGGGTTTTTTGTTATGACTGGTCCCGCCGCGTCTGGAGACAGGTTTGCTCGAGGAAGCGGCACACGCAGGCACGCAACACGCTAAGGGCGGGGGGGGGGGGGGTGGAGGGAAGGAAAGCCCCACCCCGGGCAGAATTGCTTTGCGGATTAGCCGTCCCTTCTTCGAAAGGAAGGAAAGGAAGGAATGAGCGGCGGAGGCGAAGTGTGTCTTAACTCGGGAGAAACGGGAGGTGGGGGGGGGGAGGAGGGGAGATCGAGTGACATCACGGTTGGATGAACCTTCCCACCTGCTCAATTTTTCACCCCGCCAATTTTCACCCGGGCGGTTTTGGCGCACCCCAGGGAAAGAAAACAGGTCCGACCATTTTCCGAGACAAGTTTGCTCGCCCCCCGCCCCCCAAGAAATCATTGCAGTGCGCGCCAAAAGATTTTTGCGAAGGAGTTTTAGCTCTTCTAATAGACTTAAGAGGAAACAAAGTTTTATTTGAACCTCCTCGGTCCGCTTCGCTGTTCGGAGATGGGATGGGAATTAAAAATGAATCGTCGGGTCGAGTGCACCAAGTTGGAATCCCTTTTTGGTGGCGTTGCCTCGCTCCTACTCCACATTTCCTACAGCCTCGTACCTTACCCCTTCCATTTATAGAGAAACTATTGTTTTCCTGCTTAATCCAGCGCCAAGCCACCATTGTTTAAGCTTCTTGCATCCCTTTTCACCCATCTCCACCCACTCCATTTCTGATCGGTCTGCACATACTGTAAGGCCACGTTAGCTTTGACGTGCCAATAGTTTGGAGGGGGAGACTAAACGCATGTACATCACTATGCTCCAAATTACAATACACTTCATTGGCCATCCTGGACGTCAAGGAGATTCTGAAAAAAAGCTTTCTCCAATTCAGCCCCAACTGAATACAGAGACTGGAGGAATTTCCAAGCTGTTAGACGCCCGCAGCACGCATCTTGTTCCTTTCGATGTCTTTCTTCCCAGCCTAATTCGAACCGAAGACGAGAAGGTGGCTTGCCTCTCGGGTACGTTGGTGTGTGTGTGTGCGTGTGTGTCCGCGCGTTGTGTGTACATTTGCTGGTGTGGGAGCGCTCGATTTCCTCAACATAAATTCGTCTCTGGGGAAAAAAAACCCAGGAGAGGCAATTGGCGAAGGACGCGATTTCTTCGGGACGCAAGGAAGAGGCTGTTTGCAATAAGGGGCCTTGGGAAAGGAGGGGAGGACCACAGACCAGCCAGGAGATCGGAACTTTCCTTGTGGAAGAGCGGGAAGGAATCGTCCACGTCGCCCTCGAGAGTTTTGGGTTTTGGTGTGTTTTTTTTACCCTTCTAGCAAGACCGTGGAAACAACGGCAGGATTGGTACGCGCGGCCGCTTGCGCGAAAAAGAACAAGGGAAGAAGAGCCGAGCGGGAGGAGCGAGGGGTTTGAACTGCCGCGCTGCAAACCCTTCGACTTAGCCAAGGTGGCAGTAGAGCATCAGAGGCTGAGAGGAACGCGAGCGTTCGCTTTGCTGCTCGCAGCGCCGGGGCGAGCCGACAAGCGAGGACATGTTCGCCTTAGCCCCCCTAAGCCCGCGCTTCTTCCTTATCCCTCTATTGCTTTCATGTGGCATGATTTATCTCTCTCAATTCCTCCCCCCCACCCGCTTTTCTGTCTGTCTTTCTATTATTTATCTTGGCTGTGGCTCGATCACTTAACTTTTTAAACCCTGCTTGAACACAAGTGCTGTTTTGTACCGTAAATTCTTGTTCGGATTCTTTTCCCTAGTTTGGAAAAAAGAAATCACACAGGAAAGGTCGAAGTGGATCAGTGTGACAAGAACGGGAGATGTGTGGCCTTCTCGATGACGCTGAGCTCCTCTAGGCTCTTGCCATTATCCATAAGAAAATCAACCAAGCTGCATGCAGAAATGGACCGAACAGGTGCTCTTTGTTGACCGATTAATCAAGTCATTCATTGAGGCTGCAATCGTCTCTATACAAGCTCTCTTGGGTTTAATCCAGCCCAGCTTTCTCAGAGCCATCCAGTCTCTTCAGCTCAAGGGGAGGAGGAAAAATGAAAGTCAGTTCTACTTTTTTTTTAATGGGGAGGAAGAATTAACCCAAACTGAATGTAAAACAATAATGTGAAATTCAGTCAGTATATAAAGCAGAGAAAGAAACTGGTGTTTTTACAGCTGTGGGAGAAACTAAACTACCCTTTCTGACAATTCACAATGATGGCTAGGCTGCTAGAGATACAGCTCAGCCCCTCTGTCTCTACCCCTGATCTGATGATGAGGAAAATATAGTTACCATGGAAATGGAGCATGTGTGTCACTGTGTGGGGAAGGGGGGGGACTATCACTAAAGATTTCCTTCTATTAAAATAAAATAAATAAAGGAAAATGGCTGCTCTGGTAGAAAATAAGCCATCTTCAAAAGACTACCAACCTAGTGATATCAACTGAATTAAAACCTGGTGCAGCCTTCCAATTACGGCTGTTTTCACACTCAATGAAAACAGATTGCTTTTATAAAGAAATAATTTATATTTTTATTAATAGCTCTGCTGTTGAGCAGTATGAACTAGCGGTTATTTTCCTTTCTATTTCTGTATTTGGCAAACATGTTAAAGAAAACCTATATTATTTGTATGAACAAATAATCTAGAAATTGGAGGAAAATCAGGATTAATACTGCATTTGAATCAGAACTCAGAACCCTAATAATGACTTGATACATCACTGGAGTTTGGACAGCCATTTGTCATGAAGGGCCTCCTGGCTGAGCAGGCAACTAGACTAGAAGACTTCCAATTTCTTTCCAACTCTGTTATTCTGTTAAAATAAATTTCTAAGCTCAGCCTCTTCTGTATTCCAGACTCTATACTGTCTTTGCTTCCATTTTAAAGATCAGTTACAAAAGTAATGCTTGGTTAGCATTAAGCTTGGTTATTTTTCCTCCTTAATGACTTACAATGTGTTTTTTTAAATCTAGAGTCAATGATGATTTAGTACACTGCAGATCCATAGTATAGACTATGAATTAAATAATCCATGCCAAGCTTGTTGTTCCTCACAGAACTGTTTACTGACAGAGGTTCTCGGGATTTTAAACAAAAATCTATTTAAACCTCTGTAGAAACTTAATGTAGTCCCCTTTTCACACTTGGCAAGATGCTCTTAGAAATGCTTCCTAATACTTCCTTATCTCACTACCACTTGGGCTTTCCTAATTGCTGTTCCTTTCTCATATATCCCCAACAGTAGTACTGTACTACCTCTTTTCCTTTATTTTCTATCACTTTCAGGCATTTTAGATGCATTGCAAGAACATAGCTGGGCATTCAGGAGAGTAAACAGGTGAAGGACAGAACCAGACCCCTCTGGCTCTCAAAAGATATATGTGACCATGAACTTGGATTCATCATGCAGCAGCATTTCATGTAAGCAGTCCAATGGGGAAGACTTGGGCTGCTGGCATATGGAAAAATGGGTAAGAACTGTGCATCTATTGAACTCAAAACTGAGAAACGGAACCCAGGAAACATGGGAGGAAAAATCAAGTCTTGCCCTGCCAGCAAAATCTGTCCATGTTGTGGAACCATGTTTCTTTCTTTAACAAGGATAATTAATTACACTTATCTTGGAGATATCAATAATGACCATTCCAAATCAGGGAATCTTGGCATTTACTTGAATGATTTGAAATTAATAATAGCAATGCTTTTAAAAAAGCCATATTTTAAAATGTTGCAAAATGCCTTAAAAAAACTCATTTTTTGAACAAAACTCCTGTTGTTTTTATTACATATAATGCAATTCTTCTTGCAGTTTTATTTCAAAGGAAGACAGGGAACACAATGGCACAGCCTCCTGAGAAATCACTTCTAGGTTTGGGTTATTATCTCTTATACAATGACTTGAGATATACTGTAAGTCCATAGTAAAAAGGCAGAAGATTGTCTTGTTGCAAATCAGGCAGTTCACTTAGACTTCACAGGTACTTCACTGGAAACTTATCTTTTTATTTAGTCAAACAAACCATTCCTTAAATGGACTCATCTTTGAATTTTGGCATGGGAAATAAAAAATATGCACATTACTGAATACAACTTAAAAAGAGAAAATAAGGAAAAAAAAGAGAGATAAAGAGAAATCTGATAGGAATATAAAGAAAGTACTGTATATACAAAATAAATTTTCCAACCCTTTGAGGATTAGCTACTGCATTGTTCTAAAGCTATGCAGGGCCCTCTCTGGGAACTGAATAGCCACCCACACTCACCATTTTAAAGCAAAGAGCCTCTTGGCCAGGCTTTTTCAGAGGAGTTCAAGAAGATTCTAATTGGATTAAAGATAATTGTAGCTGTCTTTTAATGAGTTAACAGTTACTTTTATTTTGCCTCTAGCTGCCTTGAACATTCTAGGAATAGAAAGATGGGTAAAGATTTAAATAATAAGGCAAAGGAATGTCTTCTGTAAATCAAGCTGAAATTTTAGCAATTTCATAGACAAATCTATTTAGCTTTCTTAGTAAAAGAAAATGCAGATATGGTTTACTAATGCCTTCTTCCAGGATTAGTTCATAGCTACAGCTACATGGTAATCTCTCCTCTAAGTACTAATCAAATATATTCCTTCTTATCTTTTTAAAATAATCTAGTGCTGTTGCTAAAAGTAATTAGCTATAGGTTTCAGTCCTAATCTGAAGGGGGGAAAACTCTAAGGGAGGAGAGCTTAGAACACTAGAGGAAAATGAAGACAAATATAAGAATATTAAGATATGTTTTGCTTAATAATGTTCTGCAGAAGCTTCCTGACCTGTTTCTGATGCTCTAGAGCAGTGGTCTTCAAACCTGGCAACTTTAAGACTTGTGGACTTCAACTTCCAGAATTCTCCAGCTAGCATAGCATCGTTGGCTGGAGAATTCTGGGAGTTAAGTCCCCAAGTCTTAAAGTTGCCAAGTTTGAAGACCACTGCTCTAAACGTAGCCATCATGCTCTACTTTAATTTCTATGTAGCTTTCCTCTGCATTTTCTGACCTTGGAGATTCTGATCTTCTTCAATTTTGCCTATAAAATCTAAACCATGCAATGGTTCTTAAAGTTTATTTTAAAAAATAAAACATTCATTCATTCATTCATTCATTCATTCATTCATTCATTCAACTTCCATGCTGCCCTTCTCCTGAGACTTAGGGCGTGAGGAAATTAGCAGAAAACCTAAACCATTATAAACAAATCAAATATCCAGATTTTTGCAGAAAACAGTGCAGGTTATTTTTAGTTCTTTAAAATGTGGTTACTAAGGAACCATAATTTTGTTTAGATTTTCACTAAAAGAAAAATAAAATGTATAGAATTTATACATTGTAGAATTTGTACAATTTAATATTGTACAATTTTGCTAGAATTTTCAAGTCATAGTAGTTTAAAATCTGATTTAAAATGTTAATGAAAATTAGCCATAATTTGTGTTGTAGAAACAATGTCTTAAAAATTATAAATACAAAGAGCTATTGATGATTAATTGCAGAAAGGCAAGAAGTGAGATGCAAGCAGATGAGATAAAGTCAAGGTCTTCTGCCTGTTTCCTCCCAGGAGATTCCTAGAGAGGCCCCACGGAGGCTTTTCCCTGCCTTTTCCGGTTACAGTTTCGGAAGCTCGGTTTGTAAGTGGAAAATGGTTGTTGAAAAGAGGCAAAAAATCTTGAACACCCGGTTCTTATATAGAAAAGTTCATAAGTAGAGGCATTTGTAGGTAGAGGTACCACTGTAGCTCCCTTAATACAGTGGGTTGCAATACTTTTATTGCTGGGAAATAATCCATGGAATGAATGATAAAACTAGCATTTCTGGGCCAAGACTTCTCCTTACTCCCAAGATATTGCATTGGGAACAATTGGTGGTGATCTGATTAAAAGAGCTATTCTGGTTTTCAAATGGGTCTCTCAGTCTCTGAATCTACTAGACTTCCTACTTCCTGAACAGTAAAGAATAACTACCAGGTTTGGTGAAGGTTTTTGAATCAGTTCAGGATAGCTTGGAACCATTTACCCTACCTCAAGAGAATTCAAGTCTGTCCAAAATTGGCCAAGGTTGCTTTAGTTTAGGATTTGCCAGATGCTGAAGTCTAGTCCTAGCAGTTGATTGATATTTCACATGTCCCTATTCTTTCTCATGGGAAACTCTTATATAGTACATCAGCTGCTGATTCTTATACAGTCTGAATGTGACTATATCAAGCTTGGTTTCTCTTAATTCTTCAGTTTGCAAATATGAATACTGGGGGAGAAATATAATCTCTATATAACCTAAATGCTGATGAGAAATGTACAGTGTTCAATAGCTATTTATTCACCTAGTTACTTATTCACCTATCTACCTATCCATCTGTTGGGGATCAAACTTCCTCACTTCACACAGATGGATATCAATAGCCAATTACAAGGATGCTATTAAAAAGCAGTTTCCAGAGCATTCTCAGAGAGAAGAATTAAGTGCTATATTTGGTCATTTATTACTGAGAAAATTAACTTGCAATCTTCTGGTGGTCTATACAATATACTGGAACTCTAATACCTATTTTTATTGGGAGAATTGTCTCTTTTCTTCCATTCATCTTCATCTTTCATACTATTTGTCAATATTTTTAGTAAGAAAGTTACAAAGATACTATCCAGTTACCACTCTATGTTTTCAGGTGTAGCTCTTCACTTGGCAGATTTTCTTTTAAAAAATTAGCTTTTGATAGAAACATGACCACACATATATGAGAATTGTTTCTCGAAATTCCTCAGTATCTCTTCCTATGGAATACAGACTCACAAGATGCTCACTCATTTCATCTCCAAAACATCACAGGGGTGTGCTAATAGTTTTTCAGCTTGCAGAATTCTTTTTTTCTTCTTTAAGCAAATTCAATCACAGGTATATCTCCAAAAATAAATCCAACAAGGATTACACTCTGATGATAAGAGCAGCAAAGCATAGGTTTTTTTATTACTCTTATTGCATCTGTGAATTGTCATCTGCCAATCCTGTTATTATTATTATTATTTGTTTGACTTGTATGCCACCCCTGTCCGAGGACCCGGAGCAGCTGTGATGATCTTGTCATTTTGGAGAGGGATGGTTCAGAAAGTCACCTGAAAGGCCACTGTGAGAATTATGAAAGTCCCTTCTATTTGTTCTGAGTTGGGGGTGGTCAGGGCGTGTAAGTCTTGTTGAGTTCATTGAAGCAAGTTGATCAAGTGATTGTTTGACTTTGTTAACCCAGAAAAGAAGATACTGGTACATTAGATCAGGGGTACCAAACTTATGTCACAGTGGTGTCATGTGATGTATCAGGATTGGTTCCATTTGCTAAACTGGGCATGGGCATGGCCAGGGCATGTTACATCCACCCACGGGCTAAGAGTTTGACAGCCCTGCATTAGATCCATATTTTCCTATTTGGTTAAGGTCTTCCAAGAAGTGAAAGATAGAAGAAGGCCCAAGTGTCAGAGAACTCATATTTGAGAGATATATTGGTTCCATTTGTAATTAAGCAGGTGGTAGCCATCCCTTCTTCATCAAACACTGTAGTGTTAATTATTTTTTTCTTCTTCTCTTTCCTTTTTGTGCAAAGGTTACCTCACCTGGCCTGCAGCTTCAGCAGGCTCTGGAACCAAATTGTCTCAAAACCTTCTATTGGATTTCAACTTTGGCCACCAAAACAACATTAATCATTCATGGCTCATTTCTCTCTCTGATCCTATTTCGCATACTGTATTCCTGAAGCCATTGGGTGACGTTACACAAAATTAGATACCTTAAATAAGTAGTCATAGCTTTCAGTTTTTGATATCCAATGCATGGTACTGAAGTTCTGCTTTGTGTGGAGATCTGGGAAGTTTTTAAAAAGGCTCTGGCTCAACAATAAGAATCGTGGCTTCACCTAAAGTCAAGAAATGTCCAACTTTGATTCTAAATGGGATTGATTTAGCTAGACTTGGACTTCTCCTGAACTCATAGATTCTTCTTGAAAATCATGTAGGAACCAAGAAAGATTTGTACCATTTTACAAATCCCTATTTTGCACCAATTGCAACCATTCCTGGACTGGAGGTCTTACAATCATTCATGCTTTATTCACAACTCAAAATAAATTACTGAAAGGCTCTCTTCTGAAGACCATTCAGAAACTACAGCTGATTCAGAATGTGAAAGAGTAAATAATTACCAACGTACTTTGATGTGGCTGTGTAGTATCTCTGTTCTATGAGATGTACCAGTAACCTTTTGATATAGTTCAGGGAATATAATGCACAGGGCCTGTTCACTTGTGGAATAGTCTGTCTACAATTACTTCTGCCCAAAACATTTTCTCAAGGTAGATTTGCTCCTGTTCCAATCATCTGGCAGGAACTAGGAGTCAAAGCTTCTTTGTCACAGTATCTGCCCTACAGAAGAGCATTTGTAGTTACTAATAAGTTAACATGGTTGTTAATAAGTAAATCTGGCTTCCCCATCGACTTTGCTTGTCAGAAGGTCACAAAAAGGGATCACATATCTCTGGGAATCTGCACAACCATTATAAATATATGTGTTGTGGCCCACCAGTGGCTAGTTGAGCTGGCAGCAAATTTGGACAGTGAGGAATTGGGGAGGACCATGGGCCAGTCCTGGAGTCTGGGGAAAGCTCTGATGAGTGCTCTGTATTGGAGGCAGAGACGGGCCAGGGTAGTCAGCTGCCTTTGGAGTCATATATCAGTGAGGAAGACAAACAGCTGGAGCCTATTCCTAGTGCACACATGCACAGAGCTGCCAGATGAAGGGAACAGCTAAGGAACATGGTTCGACTTGGAGTAAGGCTACAGGTTGAATGGTCCCTCCCATAGGGTATAAAAGAGAAACAAATGGCGAGGGGAGTTTGCAGGAGACAATTAGTTTGCTGAATTGGTTCATGACTCTCAGAGACTTCTTGCCAAGTTTTGAAGTTATCGCCCTGGCAGCTCTCTTAGCCAGATAAGGTTTTTGCTGTTAATTTATGTGTGTGTGTGTGTGTGTGTGTGTGTGTATACTTGGGTTTTTTACACAAGTACATACATGCACACACAGACACACTTTTGTTGATCATATAAACTTATTCAATTAGATATTATATTAAACCCTCTAATTTTAACTCAGTAGGGAGCTACATTTCTGCTTTTCAAATTCCGCTGCTGGATCATTTTCATTTTAATGGAAAGCTTTTTTTGGTTTTCATTTTGTTTGCCTTGTATTTTATGTAATAAACACCTAGTTCCTAATGAAGTTTCAACAAGATGTAGTCGTAAGAAAATGAACTTGCATGTTTCTAGCTACATTCCTATTGAAATCCAGAAAGAAACTTTTCTAATTAAAAGAGAAGGCATATTATTTCTGCCAAAGTCTATTAGCTTCCACAATGGGTAATTGTAAGTTAGATGTTTAAATACTCTGAACAATTCCTTAAGATGATGACGACTTTCAAATTGGTTCATTAGGGTAGCACTCATAGTCTTTAAGACTGATAACTAGTTAATTTAAAGTATTATTGATATTTACATGGATAATCCAAAAAGTTTTGCTTTCTTTTAGCCAATTTCAGACATTTGCTTGGAAATCAGAAACAATACAAAATAGCTTCAGTTGAAATTAAGGAAAACAAACAAATTTGGAATACAGTAGATAAAAAGCTGCAATCTGTACAGAGTAGCAGTAAGAATAGCTAACCAGTGTTTTCTGTGGCACGTTGCCTCTGGTGCTTCTTTGAAAGTCACTTTTATTCTAAATATAATAATACGTTTCTGACAGTTAAAAAACTACTCTGATAGAATGATAGGATTTCCTAGGAGAGTTCAAAATCCAGCAATTTCATCTGGGGAAAAATAGTTTTTTATCCAAACAGCCTCCCTCCCTCCATCCATCCCTTCCTTCCTTCTGGAATTATAATTTCAACAATTAAAGGGAATTTACAGAAATTCGAATTCCTAGAATAAGAATGTAGAATCCTTAATAAAATGTTGTAGGTGAAGCAATGTTTTCCATGACATCCCAATTTTTTTTCATTTCTTTCATCCCACTCAGCGGTGAAATATACTTACCCTCCCTACCAGTTTGGACGTGCGCACCATCATCTTGTGCACTTTTTCACCCTTTCTGCATGCACAGAAAGCATTGTGCATGTGCAGAGGTTTTTAAAAAGAAAATGGTCACGGGTGGGTGGGTGGGCGGAGCCTCATGCTGCGGTCACTACTGGTTCTCCAAATCACTAGCAGCTGCTGCTAACTGTAGGCCTAAACTGGGCCAAACCGGTAGTATTTCATCCCTGGTTCTACCCTCAAGAACTCTTCACAGAAGTCACCATTTCAACTTTCATTAAAGTTTTGGAGATCATTTCAAATGTTTTCAAGGTAGATGATCTGCACTTCTTACATCTATACACATCCGTACACACATATGATGGAGAAGGGAAGGGAGAAAGAAATTTCCTTGTCCTTTTTCTCTCTGTATCTCTCATTCTCCCTCTCTCCCTCCTTTCTCTCTCTCTCTCTCCAGTCACAAAAGGAACGTACACACTGTGCACTCTTGCTATCTTATTATTCTCTCTTAATGACACAATACCAACTTCATTCTGAAGTTATTTTTACTACTGTCATACCATTTTTTTTGCATGCTGGGAAATATTAAATAAGTTGTCAGGGATCCAGTACAGCAACAAAGTTTTAAAGCCTATTATTAAGGCAGCACATTTGTCACTCCAATCTATGAGCTGCAAGGCTTTCTAAATCACCTTTTAATATAGTAACTCACTTTGAGTGATCAAGCACCTGTGCTAGAATAAACTCTATAGCAAAACTCAGACACATTTCAAAAATCAAGATGGCTTCTACAGGTAGTTTTCAAATTCATTCATTGAGCAACCATTCAAAGTTACAATGGACACTTGGCAACCTGGACACTTGGCAAATTGGACATTTGGCAACCAGTATGTGTTTACAAAGGTTGCAGAATTCATAATGTGACATTCCCAGCTGGCTATCAACAAATCGAGTCAATGCAAAATTCTGGATTTGCTGAACATGTCATTTATGTTAACTGCTGTTTACTTACTAGATAAATCACAAACACAACATATTAAACCACAAACTGCGATAACTGTTCCCATCAAAATAAAACTAAATATACTATATTATAATTGAATGTATTGCTCAACAGTTGTATCTAGCAGTGGCTTTATCTTTGGGAAGAGTTCTTCTGTTCATTGCAATCATTGTAAAAGCCTTATGTTCTTAGTTATGCAATCATAACTATGAGTACAAGGGAATAAGGTTTAATACACTGGAAAAGCCATAATGTAATGGTTCTTGAATAACTTTTATGTTGGCATTGTTCAGCTGTAACTGCACCAGTCTAAATAATGTGATTATTTTATGAAAAGGTCAATTATTATATATATACACACATATTCTCTGGCTCGCTCGCTGTGCAAAATATTTACAGAGCAGATGGTATCTATTTTGTGTATGGATATGGTTTTTTCCCCAAAATATTCAGGACATGAGTATAATGATATGATTATGTAACTGCTGGATTGAATGCTATGAATTCTTGACTCTGCAGCATACGAATAAATCTAATCCCTACAATTCCAGCTTTTTAGTAAAAACAATAAAACCTGTAAGGTTTGTGATTAACGTGATATTTATATTTTGCAAATTTCACACTTGGGATATTTAGAACTGAGCTAAATTCACTCAAAGCCTTCCATGTTTCTCCATTAATAAAATGGTAACATATGACTTAGGTAATACAAG
Source organism: Erythrolamprus reginae (assembly GCF_031021105.1). NCBI lineage: Eukaryota > Metazoa > Chordata > Lepidosauria > Squamata > Dipsadidae > Erythrolamprus > Erythrolamprus reginae. The sequence continues at coordinate 61,470,151 of NC_091950.1, forward strand.
TGCTAGAAAATTGACTGAACACCATTCCAAGAGTACTTGTAACTAGTTTCATAGCAGATTGGATTTGAATGAAGTGTCCCAGTGCCTGATCCTGTTCAACATTTTTATCAAAACAAATTTGAAGAAGACACAATGAGGATTGTGTAATACTTTAGAGAAGAAAGAAAAGATAAGAAAAGAGTCAGGGAGGCTTGAGTGATAGGCCAAAATGAACAGGTTTAAATTTAACAAGAGGAAATGTAAAATCCTGTATTTAAGCACAAGAATAATGTAAGATAAAAGTAAAGAATGGGTGAGATTTGATTTGTCAGTACCACATGTGAAAATAATCTGGGTGTCCTTGTTAATCACAAATTGAACAAGAGCCAACAGTGTAATGCCAGATGCTGAAAAAACCTTTGTTATTTTAGGATATGTTAACAGAATAATAAGGTCCAGATCAAAGGGAGTAATTGTATAATTTCTAATCTGCCTTGGTCATGTTCTACTTGTATCCAGTTCTGGGTACTGAAAACTTAAAAAGGCATTGATCAACTAGAGGATTTCTAGATGTTGGCTACTAAAATGGTGAGAGGAATGGAAACAAGCTCTATGAAGTATGAATAAATCAACCATATATATTAGGTTATCCTGCAGACATTAAAAAGCAGGGTAGCAGTCACAGGTTCTACTGGTTTGTGCTCACAACACTGCATGTGCAAATGTCCCAGTGCTACCAATTTTAAGAACTGGGCCAAATCAGGAGCAACCCACCACTGGATGTTAGATACCATAGCATCTTCTGATTTTTAAAGAGAATGAAGCATCCTTGTTCCCTGTTACTCTGCAAGGCAGGCACACAATCAGTGGACTGCAACAAAGAAAACAGGATATAAGTTAGATATTAGGAAGAATCTCCTGGGTATATGAAATATCAACCAGTGGTATAAGCTGTCTTGTCAAGTGGTACACTCCCTTTACTGGAGGGCTTCAAACTGAGGCTAAATAATCATCTGTTCAAAATATTTTAATGGGTTCTGCATGGAACAAGGAGTTGAACTAGATGATTTTTGAAGACAATGCCAACTCCACAAGTTATTTAGTTTTTTTGCTTGGTCAGCTGGCAATATTGGTAGTCCATATTGGGAATGGTACCAATTGAATTGAACACAATTTTTAAGAAAAAAACTTTACACCAACTTTCAATCTAGATCAGTCCTTGGCATTTGGAGCACAGATTACATATTTTGGCAATCTTCGGGACCATCTTCTGCCTCATGTATCCCAGTGGCCAGTTAGGTCCCACAGAGTCGGCCTTCTCCAGGTCCCATCGGCCAGACAATGTGGACTGGTGGGGCCTAGGGGGAAAAGCCTTCTCTGTGATGACCCCAGCCCTCTGGAACGAACTCCCTCCAGAGACACGTACCGCCCCCTCCCTCCTGTCTTCCGTAAAGCTTTAAAAACCTATCTTTGCAGGCGGGCATGGGGGCAGTGAGTGATGAGACTATCTCTGGCCGATATGAGATATGATTGAATTGGATGAATGTACATGGGGTCTTTTAAAATGTCTTAGTAAATTTTCATATTTTTATAGTTATTAGATTTTTTTTATACAGTGATCCCCCGCTCGTTGCGAGGGTTCCGTTCCAGGACCCCCCGCAACGAGCGGGTTTTCGCGAAGTAGCGCTGCGGAAGTAAAAACACCATCTGCGCATATGCAGATGGTGTTTTTAACTTCCGCAGTGCTAGCGAGGAGCCGAAGATTGGGGGCGGCGCGGCTGTTTTAAAACATCGCCGTCGACATGGGGGGCTCGCTAGCACCCCCCCGAACCCCTAACCTGGGTTTGGGGGGGTGCTAGCGAGCCCCCCATGTTGGCGGGGACGTTTTAAAACACCCGTGCGGCTTTCCAATGAGTCCCGAAGACAAACGCGGAAGTTTGACGTTTGTCTTCGGGACTCATTGGAAAGCTCCGATCGTTTTAAAACAGGCGCGCCATTCTCCGCTGACTCCTGGCGAACTTCCCCGCTTTAGGAGTCAGCGGAGAACGGCGCACGTGCTTTAAAACGATCGGAGCCGGCCGGCTCCGATCGTTTTAAAACAGGCGCGCCGTTCTCCGCTGACTCCTGGCAAACTTCCCAGGCGAAGGGCGAAGGGCAGGCGAGCGGGTGCTGGGGGGGCTTCGCCCTCCCGCCAGCAAGAGGGGGAAGACCCAGGGAAGCCGCCCAGCAGCTGATCTGCCGGGCGCCATCTACGCATGCGTGCCCATAGAAAAAAGGGCACGCATGCGCAGATGGTGTTTTGACTTCCGGGTTCAAAAATCGCAAATTACCCTGTTCGCAATGGTCGGGGACGCAATAACCGGGGGATCACTGTATATTGTTATATTTAACGTTGTATGCCACCCTGAGTTGTCTCGAGAAGGGTGGCATAGAATTTAAATAAATAAATAGATGATAGATAGATAGATAGATAGATAGATAGATAGATAGATAGATAGATAGATAGATAGATAGATATGTTCTGCCGCACGAATCCCAGCGACCAGTTAGGTCCCACAGAGTTGGCCTTCTCCAGGTCCCGTCGACTAAACAATGTCGTTTGGCGGGACCCAGGGGAACAGCCTTCTCTGTGGTGGCCCCGACCCTATGGAACCAACTCCCCCCAGATATCAGAGTTGCCCCCACCCTCCTTGCCTTTCGTAAGCTCTTAAAAATCCACCTCTGTCGTCAGGCATGGGGGAATTGAAATATTCCCTTCCCCTAGGCTTATAAAATTTATGTATGGTATGACTGTATGTATGACTGATCTCTTAAATTGGGTTTTTTAGATTTTTTAATATTAGATTTGTTTACGTTGTCTTTTTATTACGTTGTCTTTTGTTAGCCGCCCCGAGTCTGCGGAGAGGGGCGGCATACAAATAAACAAACAAACAAACAAACAAACAAACAAATAAATAAATAAATGAATAAAGATTCAGGCACTGGAGGCTAAAACATATGACAGGAACAGTTGCAGGAAATGGGTATGTCTAGTTTAATGAAAAGAAGGACTACGGGAGTCATGATAGTAGTATTCCAATGTCTCAGGGGTTGCCACAAAGAAGAGGAGGTCAAACTATTCTCCAAAGCACCTGTGGTTAGAACAAGAAGCAATAAGTGGAAACTAATCGAGGAGAGAAGCAACTTAGAACTAAGGGGGAATTTCCTGACAGTTAGAACAATTAATCAGTGGAACAGCTTGCTTCCAAAAGTTGTGAATGCTACAACACAGGGCATTTTTAAGAAGATGTTGGATAACCATTTGTCTGAAGTGATGTAAGGTCTCCTGCCTAAGCAGGGGGTTGGACTAGAAGATCTCCAAGGTCCCTTCCAACTCTGTTATTCTATTTTGCTACTGTGAATAAATATAAGAGTTTTATGTGGGGGGGGCAGTAAGCAGTGACATACCAATTGTCCCCAATTATTTTGCAAAGAGAGTAGATTAATTTATTGTTTTGTTTTAGTTTTCAGGGTTAAATTAATACAAACAAGTACCGTTATTTCATTATTTTTAGACAACAGTTGATCATACTGAAGAAATAAACAGAAATTGGATGAGTCATTGAAATATTCATCAACCATACAGAAAACAGAAAGATGAGAAAAAGTTAATTTAACGACATGTGAACTATATATGGCAACAGGAAAGCACAACTGAAAGGTTAAAAAACACCCTAGCTTTCTTGTTGATGTTATTGGAGAATATTTCGACATAGAAATGAATCAATTTTTTTCATGCTGTCATTCCCCAGTTTTTACGAGGATTGTGAAAGACTGTGGATTTTATTAGCTTTTTGAGAGGGTGAAAAGAGGCATCTGACGCATAAGCACACTTGCAAAATCTTCTTAAAAGCTTGCAAGCTTAGGGTTAGCTTAAACAAGATCAGGATAGACTAAAACAAATTACATTCTCCATTTTTTTCTTTTTACTCAAGTTTGTCTTTATTGGCCCAAGAAAAGTGCTGGCAGAATGGAATGTAGCTAAGTAGCTATGTCTTGTTCATCTAAGATGGTGTAGGCCACAAGACTGCATATGTTGTGATGTGATGAATCATTGGAAAATACCTAAAACAGACTCTAATTCAGGTCAACAAGTACAAGGTATGTATCAAAGCCCATTTGTTTCAGTCTGAATCCTGGAGCACTCGGAGGAATCTGTTTTCAGCTAAATCAGAACATATACCAGTACCTATAAGCTAGAGTAAATGTTTTCTAAATGTCACAAGGACAAATCTATTTCCATAGGCTGTATTTATAGATATGCCTGATCCACAAATCCCACCACTCCAGTCAGGAAGAATAATGTAGAGGGACATTAAAAACCATAGTTCAGCAATATCTGAAGGGGCACAGATTTCCCATCGCTGGTGTATGTGAACTGGCAGTGAATGTTTCAGGTAGAGACTTTTCAGCTTTTGTTTACTAATCTTTTTTTTTAACACTGGCAGATCACAGAAAAAAAACACATAAAATAATAAAATGGTACAATGATGAAAGCAAAGATCAAGAAAATGGCAAAAGATGGTACAAATAACAAACCAAAACAATCAACATAACCCGGAAGGAATTACCAAGTGTGTTGCTTTGCTTGCTTTTCCTACCCTGTCCCAAATCTGCAGGATTCTCAGTTGTTTTAGAAGAATACCCTAAAACATCCACAGTCAGATTAATGAAAGTCTTACAAAACATAAAAAAACCCAACATCCAAAAACAGGAATCAGGACCAAGTGATGTCAATGAGAGCTCCATTTTGAGTTCCGGTCAGGAAGGTTCCAAAACGCAATAAGGCTGGAACTAACCTAAGTTCGAAAAGATGGAGGCTATTCCAGGTGGCCAGCAACACTACAGAAAGACAGTAATCAGAGCTTCACCGTCTCTTCCCAAGACTAGGGAACCATCAACTACTTCTTTCAACAAGATCAAGTTGGTTGGGCTGATTCTACTTGGCAAAATACAGTCCTCCAGATAACTTGGTACCCAAACTGAACTGAGCATTTATTATTTATTAGCATTTACTATTGAGACAAATGATATAGTCATGCACAGTGTGTCTCTGTCTCTGTGTCTGCACACAACCAGGCAAACACATAAATACTGTCATCTTAGACAGTTTGCCATCAAAATAACGCCGGCTGACTTACCGGCCCCACGGCGATGTTGCTGAAGGGCCGGGCAGACTCGGACCCTTCAGATGGCGGCCGCCATCTTGTTTTCGGCCGAAATCTCGCGAGACGAGATTTCGGCCGGGAATGCCCTGCCCACGTGGCTGGGCATGTCGCCAGGTCTGGGCGGGGCCTGCTGGCCCTATTTAAGGGGCAGCAGGCCGGGAAACAGCCTTTTCGCCCGGACCTGGTTGCCTGAGCAGACACTCCTTGGTGCTGCTCGGCCGCCATTTTGTGTCTCCCTCGTGTTGCGGCCGCCATTTTGTGGCCTACCGAGGGGGCGAAAAGTGCTTGGAAGACTTCTTGCTTTTACTACTTCACCGGAGCTGTTTGCAGCGATCCCCCTCGGGCCCGAGGGGGACTGGTAACCTCCTCCCGGCTGGGAGGAGGGCGCGGTGGGGGTGTTGGGTTTGGGCCCCCGGTCTTGGGCGGGGGGGTGTTCCTGGATTGCAGGCCTCTAAGGCCTGCCTGTGCAGGGAGGTTTTCCATCTTAATAATACATTATTAATAAATACTGTGCAATATATAGATATATCATTGTACTGTTATACCCAATACAGGGGTTAATAGGGGTAGCAGGGGCTCCCAGGCCCTAGGTAGGGCCCTGTGGGGGGAGTTGGGCCTGCCATTCGGCTGTGGGTTTCGGCCTAGGTGGTTTTTAGTGGCTTATTGCTTACCTAAGGGGAAAGTGTGATGGCTCCTAAGAAGAGGCCTGCCACCGCTCCTATGGCTCCGCCAGCAGCGCGCCCCAGGAGGGCCCTTAGGCCTTCTGCCCGGGCCCGGGCCAGCAGGGAGGGGACTGCTGGGGTGGTCCCTGAACAGGGGGGGGTGGTCTCGGTGCCTCCTGCCCCTCAACCTGATTTTTCTCCTGCTATGTCTTGGGCCAGGGTGTTGGAGAGGCTCGATGAGCTCGAGCAGTGGAGGAGCGGTGCGGTCCCCGGAGTGTCCAGCGATCAAGTGCCTGCGGCGTTGGGGAGGGATCCGGCGGCGGCCCAGGCTGGGCAGCCGGCTCCGTTCGGACGGCAGGCCCCTGCAGGGCCGATGGCGGCTTTCCCGGGCCCCACACCATTGGGCCCCCCGTGGATGTCTTCAACCCCGTACGGGGCAGGTGAGGCTGCACCACACACCACATCTCTGTCTTTTCTTCCTCCCCCCGCCCCGGGTTTTCCCCCGGCGGGGGTCGGGAGTGGGTCCAGCTTTTTGGGGTCCCCCGCGGGCACCTGCGGGCAGGTGTGGGCTCCGCCGGTTCCTCCTCCGGGGCCGCCGGCGGCCAGCGCTGCTCCGTTGTCTGGGACGGGTCCTGCGGGGACACCAGCGGTGCCAGGGGCAGGGGGGTGGGTTCCTCCGGCCCCTCCTGTCATGCCCCCGCTCCCGGTTTTCCCCTACCCCCACGGGGCGGGTGTTTTTGGTGTGGCGGCCAACTCGGTGTGGGACCCCTTCGCTTGTATTAAAGCGGGGGCCATACCGTGCGGGCTGCCGTCCACCCCTCTAGGATGCCACCTTCACCCGTCGGTCAAGGAGGCTATTTGGCGGGGCGAATACGTCGATCTTTTTTCGCTTTTGAACCGCGAGGTTCCCAAGCAGGAGAAAGAGATTGTCCCGGGGGAGAAAACGAAGAAGACCAAGGTAACGAAATGCTTCAGCTCCTGGCTGTATGCCTTTCTTACCTATGGGTCGGTAGTGATCCAACGGCAGCCGGCTATGGCCTCTGCCATGTTTAAGTATATAGACTTAATTGCCAGGGCCCATTTTGAATATAAGGGCACCATCTGGCGCCATTATGATAAGGGTTTCCGCATGAGGATGTCTGTGGAGCCCAACTTGCCGTGGGATATGGTGGTCCCGGACCTGTGGTTCCGGGCCACGCATATGTCCGGGAAGGAAGGGTGTGAGCGCACGGATAGTGGGCACTTTATGGAGGAGGAGCCCGGCGCGGCTTCGCCGGCCAAGGCGACTCCTGGAGTGGCTGGCAAGGGGGCCTCGCCCGCTTGTCATGAGTTTGCTGCAAAAGGGGCGTGTTTTCGTCCCTTTTGTAAATACAAGCATGCCTGCGGGAATTGTGGGGGGTCCCATGCAGCTTCAGTCTGTCCCCGCCCCAAGAAAGGGGCGGAGAAGAAGGGCGGGGGTCCAGGAAAACCTCCCCCACCAGCTGGGGGAAAAGGGGCCCAGCCCAATTAATGTTTCTGTACTTGAGGGTTGGTTGATCGACTACCACCCTCGCCCGAGAGCCGAGTTGCTCTTGAGGGGCTTCTCCGAGGGATTTAGGATCCCTTATGTGGGTATTAGGAGGGCCTTCATGTCCGACAACCTCAGGTCGGTTGTCGGACATGAAGACATTGTACGGGCTAAGATTCGAAAGGAGGTGGCTGAGGGCAGGGTCCTTGGGCCCTTCCCGGAGCCGCCCTTTCCGAATCTTCGTGTGTCCCCCTTAGGTGTGGTCCCCAAAAAGGCGAGTGGTGAATTTAGGTTGATTCACCATTTGTCTTTTCCAAAAGGGGAGTCAGTGAATGACTTCATTCCTGACGAGCTTTGTTCCGTCCGGTACGCATCCTTTGATGCGGCCGTGGCTATGGTTAGGGAGTGTGGGGTGGGAGCCCTTATGGGTAAATGCGACATTAAGTCGGCATTTCGGCTCCTCCCCATTCACCCAGGCGACTTCGAGCTGCTGGGCTTCCATTTCGAAGGTGGGTTTTATGTGGATAGGGCATTGCCGATGGGCTGCTCTATTTCCTGCTCCCTCTTTGAGAGCTTTAGTACCTTCCTCGAGTGGGTGCTCAGGAGGCGGAGTGGCCTGGGGTCTGTCGTTCATTACCTTGATGATTTCTTGGTGGCCGGGCCTGCGCAATCAGAGCAATGCTTTGCTTTGATGCGGGACTTCGAAGCCCTTTGTGCTCAATTGGGGGTGCCTTTAGCCTCCGAGAAGACCGAAGGCCCTGCCACCAGGATTACCTTCCTGGGTATTGAATTGGATTCAGTGGAGCAATCTTCCAGATTGCCCCTGGATAAGTTGATTAAGATCAGGTCCAAACTTGAGGCGGTCCTGGGCTGCAGGAAGGTTACTCTTCGGCAGCTCCAGGAGTTGGCTGGGATTCTTAATTTTGCCTGTCGGGTAGTGGTGCCTGGTAGGGCTTTTTCTCGCCGGTTGTATGATGCGATGAAGGGGCTGAGTTTGCCCCACCATCGTACCCGCTTATGTGCAGGGGTCAGGGCTGACCTCTGCGTGTGGCGGGAGTTTTTGGAACGTTTTAATGGGTTGTCGTTTTGGCGGCAGGAGCTTCTTTTGGAAGCGGAGCTGCAGCTGTGTTCCGACGCCGCAGGGACTTGCGGTTTTGGGGTAGTGTTAGGTGACCAGTGGTGCTGGTCGGCATGGCCTCCGGAATGGAGTGCCTGTTCGTTGGTTAAGGACCTAACCTTTTTGGAGCTTTTCCCCTTAATAGTGGCCTTAGAGCTCTGGGGGGAGCAGTTCAGGGATAAGACTGTGCACTTTTGGTGTGACAATCTAGCGGTTGTCCATGTTGTGAACGCCCTGTCCTCTAAGAGTGACAGGGTGATGCGGCTTGTCCGCCATTTTGTGCACAGGTCCTTGTCTTTGAACGCCTTGTTTTTGGCTAGGCACGTCCCTGGTTTAGATAACGGGGTGGCTGACGCCTTGTCCCGTGGTCAGTTGTCCAGGTTTCGGACCCTGGCCCCGTGGGCCCGAGAGTCGCCGGAGGTGTTTCCAGCCCACCTGTGGAGCCTGGGCGGGCTCTCGAGAGCTGGAGAGACGAGGCCTCCAGGGCGATCGCCTTATCGGTAGCTCCTAGTACCCTGCGAGCTTATCAGCGTGCAGGTAAGGAGTTTGGGGATTTCAGGCGGGGTAAGGGTTACCCCCATTGCTGGCCTGCCCCGGTTGAGCACCTAGCTGAATTCTGTGTCCTGCTGAAGGGGCGTGGCCTTTCAGTGAGGACTATCAGGGCTAGGTTAGCCGGCCTCGCCTTTCTGTCCAAGGCGGGGGGGTTTGGTGATTTTACGGGTGATTTTCGCATCCGGAGGATGCTGGAAGGTTGGGTGAGGGAGCGACAGGGGTTTCCCTCTGACACTCGTCGGGCCCTGACGGTTCAGCAGCTGTCTCTGATTAATCAGACATTTGGCAGTCTGTGTGCCTCTCCTTACGAGGCTCGGCTGTTCAGGGCAGCGACTTGCGTTATGTTTTTCGGGGCCCTCAGGGTCAGCGAGGCAATGGCCTCCTCGCAGTCTGACTTGTCGCTCCGCGCCTTCCAGCTCGCTGATCTGACCTTTAGACAGGGGGGTGTCTCTCTTTTGGTGAGACACTCCAAGACAGATCAGTTGCACAGAGGGGTTAGACTTGAACTTAGCGCAGCCACCGATAAGTCTGTTTGCCCGGTGGCTGCTTTGCAGCAATTTTGTGTCTTGCGTGGGTCAGGGCGTGGGTACCTTTTTATACACCAGGATGGTTCCCCCCTGACCCGGTATCAATTCTGGGCGATAGTGTCTAAGGCTATGTCTCAGGTAGGCATGGATCCCGCCGGCTATGGAACGCATTCGTTCCGTATCGGCGCCGCCACTAGCGCGGCACTTTCTGGTCTCCCGGCCCAACGGATTCAGGAGATCGGCCGCTGGCGGTCAGCGGCATATTTGGGTTATGTTAGGCCCGCTGAGGATCCGGGGCAGGGTTTAGGCTAGGTAACCTCTCTGTGTGTGTCCTCTTCCAGGTTCCCAGTCCAGGCAGAAACCGACGGCGCTGCTGTGTGGCCACAGCATGGTCTTCTGGGCCGGCCGCTCGGCAGCCAGAAGTGCCATCGGGACCCAGCTGTCGTTGGGACGGTGGGTCAATGTTGTTTGGATGGGCCGGAGGGGTATGCGGTGGGAGGGCCTCCTACCAACGCTGCTGGGTACGCAGCATCTCAGGGCGGTACCCGGCGCTGCTGGGCGGGCGGCTACCCAGGGTCGCGCCCAGATGGGACTGGGTGGTCGGCAGCCCATAGCCGCACCCAGATGGCTGGTCTTGCACCTCGGTGGCAATGACCTATGCCTGCTTGGCGGTCTACCGTTGATCGTCCAGGCGCGCGAAGACCTGCGGCGGCTTCGCACGTTATGGCCCACCACGCAAGTGGTGTGGTCAGAGATCCTCCCAAGGATCGTTTGGAGGGACGCCATTTCCCTTAGGGCCATCCACCGGGTTAGACGCAGGGTGAATAAGGCCGTGGGAAAAACTGTCAAAGAATTAGGGGGGATTGTAGTGGCCCATCCCCTCATCACTGTAGATCGGCCGTGGCTTTACCGGGCCGATGGCGTTCACCTGTCAGAACAGGGGAACGCCATTTTCTTACAGGACCTGCAGAGGTCTCTGCGTGAGCTGGCGCAGATAGAGGGGGGAGTCGGGGGGCCAAGATAGAGATCTGACCCCCGCTCCGTGGCAGGTTAGGGGCGGAAATCTGGGTGGTTTCAGCAACTGCGCGTTCTCCCTTGGGCATCTTTGGGGATGATTGACAGGTTCTCTCCAAGACCATGGTGGGTGCTACCTGCGCTCTTGGGGGGAACCTGTCTTTGGGTCCCGCTATTGAAGTCCCAGGGTAGGGGTGAGCCGGCGGGACCCCCCTCATGCGAGTGTATGGCAGGGTCTCAGGTGAGGGAGAGGTCCCTCACCTGGACCAGCATCGATTACGCCCATAGTTGCCCAGGAATGTTGACCTTTTACGTCATTTCCGCCCCGGAAGTGTTTGTTTGACCCTGCAGGTCCATTTGGTTCCGGGTCATAGTTAAGTATGTTGATTATGCAAATTTATGCTAATTTATGCTAATTTAATTAATAAATTATGCAAATTTATTATAATAAAAATGACCCAAGTTTAAATCCAGCTCTTGTGTCCGAGTCGTTACTCCGTCTCTTCTGCAATAACGCCGGCTGACTTACCGGCCCCACGGCGATGTTGCTGAAGGGCCGGGCAGACTCGGACCCTTCAGATGGCGGCCGCCATCTTGTTTTCGGCCGAAATCTCGCGAGACGAGATTTCGGCCGGGAATGCCCTGCCCACGTGGCTGGGCATGTCGCCAGGTCTGGGCGGGGCCTGCTGGCCCTATTTAAGGGGCAGCAGGCCGGGAAACAGCCTTTTCGCCCGGACCTGGTTGCCTGAGCAGACACCCACCCGCCCTTCCCTATTTTGCAGTGTGCCTAGGGGTCGCCTGCGGGGGCCGAATGGGAATTTTTTGCAGCTTCGCCCATTAGGCCAGGCTGTTTTTTCACCCATTCCACACTGGGGAGATGGATGTGCGGTTAGGGGGTGTTTGCATTTAATTAGGTTAATTGGCTTACCTCTGGTCATTGGGTAGGCAGGTTAGGGGCGGAAATCTGGGTGGTTTCAGCAACTGCGCGTTCTCCCTTGGGCATCTTTGGGGATGATTGACAGGTTCTCTCCAAGACCATGGTGGGTGCTACCTGCGCTCTTGGGGGGAACCTGTCTTTGGGTCCCGCTATTGAAGTCCCAGGGTAGGGGTGAGCCGGCGGGACCCCCCTCATGCGAGTGTATGGCAGGGTCTCAGGTGAGGGAGAGGTCCCTCACCTGGACCAGCATCGATTACGCCCATAGTTGCCCAGGAATGTTGACCTTTTACGTCATTTCGCCCCGGAAGTGTTTGTTTGACCCTGCAGGTCCATTTGGTTCCGGGTCATAGTTAAGTATGTTGATTATGCAAATTTATGCTAATTTATGCTAATTTAATTAATAAATTATGCAAATTTATTATAATAAAAATGACCCAAGTTTAAATCCAGCTCTTGTGTCCGAGTCGTTACTCCGTCTCTTCTGCAATATTTGGTCCTGTTGAATCTATTATAGTGATGGCGAACCAATGGCACACATACCGCAGGTGGCATGCAGAGCCATATCTGGAGTCATGCGAGGCACCCTATGTCAGCTCCAACATGCATGTGTGTGCTAGCCAGCAGATTTTCAGCCTTCTTTTCAGCTGTTTTTGTTCTCCCCAGGCTTCAGGAAAGCCCCCTGAAGCCTGGGGATGATGAAAAATCGCCCAATGAGCCTACCAAAGTTTGTTTCCAAACTTCCACTTGGCTCAGTAGGCTGTTTTTGCCATCCCCAAGCTTTAGGAGGCTTTCCTGAAGCCTGGGGATGGTGAAAAATAACCCACTGGAAGGCTTCAATGAGGCCTGCCGCATGCATTGGGGGATGCAGCATGGGATTTGTGTACACAGGGGGAGGGCTTTGCATTATGGGTGTGGGCATGAGCACACACTCTGTTTCACACGCACGCACCCTTTGGCACCTGAGCCAAAAAAAATTCACCATCACTGGTCTATTATTTCAGAACTCATTCCTTCCTTTGTGTGCTTTAGGCAGAGAAACAGCTACTAAGATATTTCAGCAGGGTTTTTTTCTGGGAACCTGGAAGAGGCTCTTGACATAGATCTCTAAACATCCAAAACATTTACACCTTTAATGTACAATGTTGAATCAGACAACAATGTTTCTTTTGAATCCTCTGGTTAGTATTAAGAAGCAACTAACTCAGGGATATTATCTCTAGTATCAAGAGCTCACACAAGTTTTTTTCTTCTTCTTCCCAACCCCACCCCTGACTCCAGGTGATATGTGTGGCTGTTTAATCAGGCTTTTAAACTAAACTATGTAGATCAGATCCCTCACTGATCATCTGGACTGATGCTGTGCTCATTGTTGCACAATTTCTGCAGCAATCTATCAGTAAATAGTAAAAAACCCATGATTGGATAAAGATATCTATTATCGCTAATTCTTTATGATGTTTAAACTTTGGCAGTTGAGTAAGCCCTTTACAAGCACAAATCTACACCTTTAGCCTTTGTTTTGCCCAGTAATTGTTATTCTTGAAAATCTCAACTTTGATGTTTTCCATTCAACATTGTGTAGTGACACAACACTAAATAGGTTTGGGGGGGGGGGGGAGGATTCTGTGAGCAAAGTTTACCATGAATTTCATACTATACTCATTATACAATTATCACTCAATTTTAGAGGTGTATGTAAATATATATACATGTACATGTACATATATATGTATATGTATATGTTTTTTTTCCTGTCAAATCACCCTGGTATACCCAAATATGGAAGGAGTTTAATGCTTCCTTTTGCCTCTCGGCCCAATCCAGGGCCATTTCCAAGGCAGTTAATTAATTTATTCACAGCCGACAAACTATATTCTGTATGTGTCACATGGTTTTGGTGAATTTGAAAATTAAGGGACACTAGGAGAGATCTATTTTGGCCTTGTTAATAAAAAATTAATAAATTAATTTACTGCCTTGGAAATGACCCTGGGTTAGGCCAAGAGGCAAAGGGAAGCATTAAGCTCCTCCCATATTTGGGTATACCAGGGTGATTTGACAGGGAAAAAAACATATAACACTTCCCTGGTACAAAGCTGAAAGGATATACACATACACACACACACACACACACACATACATATGATTGATTTTCTGTCAAAATCACCCTAGTATTCCCAAATATGGCAGAAAGCAACTTTGCTTTCCTTCCACCTCTCGGCCACATGCAGAAGCCATTCCAAGGCAGATATTTTTTTTTATAGTCGACAACTATAATCTTACATGGTTACATATATTTGCTGATAAGTAAAAAAGAAGGGAGCCTGATCTAGATCTATTTTGACCTTGTTATGGTCTCATCAGTCAAACATACCCTTACTGGGATTTGAACCTGTACCATGCTGCATGCAAGGCAGGATATTAACCACTGCGAGAGGCAGAAGGAAAGGAAAGTTGCTTCCTCCCATATTTGGGAATACCAGGGTGATTTTTACCTGAAAACCACCATATGGCTCTTCCCTGGTAAAAGCTGATTCAGATATGAGCCTGTAGCACAGAGGTTAATGTCCTGCCTTGCATGCAGCATGCTACAGGTTCAAATCCTAGTTAGGGTATGCCTGACTGACAAGATCATAACAAGATTGAAATAGATCTATATCAGGCTCCCCCCTTTTTCACTTACCAGCAAAAATATGTAACCATGTGTGTGTGTGTGTGTGTGTTTGTGCATGTATGTATATGTAGCATATTTTTTAAAAAATTATTTATTTATTCAATTTTTATGCCGCCCTTCTCCTTAGACTCAGGGCAGCTTACAACATGTTAGCAATAGCACTTTTTAACAGAGCCAACATATTGCCCCCACAATCCGGGTCCTCATTTTACCCACCTCAGAAGGATGGAAGGCTGAGTCAACCTTGAGCCGGTGATGAGATTTGAACCTCTGACCTTCAGATCTACAGTCAGCTTCAGTGGCCTGCAGTATAGCACTCTACCTGCTGCACCACCCTGGCTCTTTTGCTGATAATGAAAAGGAAGGGAGACTAGTATAGATCTATTTTGAGCTTATTATGCTTTCATCAGCTAGCCATACCCTTACAAGACAGACTCTGCGGGTTCAAATCCCAGTAAGGATATGGCTAGTGGATAAGAATATAATAAGCTTGAAATAGATCTATACTAATCTCCCTTTTCATTATCAGCAAAAAAATGCTACACATATAGATATAGTTAGTCATAAAAGTTTAACTTGCCTTGGATATGGCCCCTGGAGGGGCTAAGAGGCAAAATGGAAACAGTGTACCAGGGTGATTCAACAGAAACACACACACGTATGTGTGTGTGTGTGTGTGTGTGTGTGTGTGTGTGTGTGTGTGTGTTTAAGGTTTTTGATAGGTCAGATTTTCTTTACTCCAAAGTCCAGCAAGGGACTTTGCAAAAAACTTTGGCAAGGTTTTTCAGAAATGGTTTGCAAAAAACTTTGGCAAGGTTTTTCAGAAATGGTTTGCCATTTGGTTCCTTCATAGAGCTGAGAGTGTTTAGCCCAAGCCAGCTCACTTTGTGCCTAAGATGGGACTAGAATTCATAATGTCCTGGTTTCTAACATGATGCCTTCACCAGTACATTAAACTGACTCTCTAATAAGTGGTTAAAATTATTTATTGAAAAGGTAAATGATCTTATGTAAGAAATCATCTGGGCAACACTATTTGAAATTGCTAAACTGACAGTCTTTGATAAATCAAGAATTCATCATATTTCTGCTATAAAAACTTAAATTAACATGCACAGCTCCAGCTGACCGGCGGCAGTAACTTCCTGGATTACTGGTCTCAGCTCGGCTCTCCTTTTCTTCCCTGATGCTGCTGCTGCGTGCTCCTTGCTTTTTTCCTCTTTCCTCCTTCCTGGCTTTGGATGAGCTTCCCTCTCTCCTGCCTGGCTCCCCTGCAGCCTCATGCAGCCACCTCTCAAGGCCAGGAGAGCCATGTTGCACCGAAGCAGTCTGGGCTGTGGTCTTTTTCCCCTCATGAAGCCCTCACTCTGCCCACAGCTGAGATGAAAAGGCATTGTGTGGCAATAACAGTTCACTTGAATGGTGATGATCACATGGCACATGACCATAAAGCTGCACATACGAAATAAGCTACACCCACAGTGTGGCAATAAAAATTTTGGTTGCCCATTATTGCCTGGTGTATATCTATTTGAATTTACTCTAATTTTTTGTCATCGATCGTGCTGTAAAGCTTCAGAAAAGTGGGATTTTTCTAAAAAGAACAAAAATATCTAGTTGAACAATATTCCTTTGTTATCATTCTATCAATATTCACATTTCCTGAAGCTTACTACTCCTTACAACTGGTCTATTGTTAAATATACTAGTTCGTCTTGTTTTAAATCCCATTCTATTCACATCATTCATTAGTGGTTCAAAATAGCTTACCTTCTGACTTTTATATATTTTTTTTAAAAAAACTTAATGTCTTATCGGGAACAAAGAGTAAGTCATATGCCGTAAGATCTTGTCAAAGTCATAATTACAATTCATTTGTCTGTGTTCAGCTGTCTGTCATCTGTTAGCAGTTTGAATGCTTTGTATGTCTTTCTGAATTTGTTGAAATTCTCTTTATTTACTGCTCCATGATAATCCATTACTGATTGCTAACTGCTTTTGGCTCTCTCAGCTCCTGGTTTCCCTGGCCTTGTATCAACATTGCTTGCAACCTTCAAGCCGTTCCAAACACGTAAAGCTGCTGATGCTTATTAGCATTTCTACAAATTTATGAAAATATCCTTGTTTACACAAGTAACAAGAATGGCTGTGTAGATAAACAATCTGCTCGCACAGTGTGCCAAAACACAAGAGGAAGTCTAGTCAAGCCACAAGAATGGGATTTCATGAATTCTGGTTTCTTTCTTTCCTTTTTGTCTGTTTCCTCCATAGTTTTGGTATTAGGTGGAGTCAAGGATTAATTTTTAAAACAGAAGACACACTACAGCTCATACTTGATGAGAAATAACATTTCTCCATTAAACATGGGAAACTCCATTCCCCATTCTCACCTTTGACTCTTCTCACTGCCAAAAAAATAGATAGAAATGAACTGAAATGAAATAGTTGTAGCAGTCTAAGCCTTTGTCTGATGGCGTGATCAACCATAATGACAACTCCTGAAAGTATCCCAAAGGATCCTGCTGCCTGTTCAAGGGTATAGTTGCACTGCAAAGGGCCAAGCCAGGTGTACTTCATCAGCAGTGGGAGGAATAAGATGATAAAAGTCAGCAGGGACACCAGAGTGCAAGATGGAGAGATACAGAATGGAGTGCAGGGCCCCCGGAATGGCTGCAGAGGGCTGAAAAGCTAGGGCTATTCAGATTGGTGCTAAGTCAACCTGTGACTGTAGCAGCTTGGGCTTTGCACTGTGATGCTGGGGAGGCTGGTTATGGTGTGAGGTTTGAAATGGCATTCGTCAGCTGTGATGGTGTCATGTGTGAGTACTGGGCTGAAACAGAGGCCTACAGGTGGGGATAGGCTGAGACGACTAAAGGTCCTGGGGTTCTATTTCAGCCCTGGTGCCACTGGCAACATCAAAGAAGATTGATACTGTGTAGTACAGCCAAAAGAGGTGAGATGGGGGAAAATAGACAGGTGGGGAGAAGGCAATTAAAGAAGAAGCAATCCCTTTAATTGGAAGAAACAAGACTGATTGCTGGGAGGAAGAAGTTTGGGAACGGTTTGGATATGAGTAGGTCTTACCTAATGACTAAGGGGGATTCACTTTATGATGGCAACAGGGATATCAGTTAACAGAATTATAAAGCAATGTATCACTTAACAACCACATCACTTAGTGACAGAGTTGCTAGTCCAAATTGTGAAGGTTAAGCAGCATCTATCTATAGACTAAAGTATTTCCAATGAAAACATCTTCCTCTTTGTAGGTACTTTAATCTAATGATGAAGACCACAGGTTCTTTTCTTTGATAAGCAAAGTAGACTGGGCTATTTTGTGCTCAGTTGGTTCTAAAGAGTGGTTGATTGGTTTTGATATACATTTAATTAAAAGGCATGTGATTGCTCCCCTCCTTCATCCCATTTCATAACTTATAAATAAATCTGTTGAATACTGGTAATTTGACAAAAGCTATTTCACCACCCACACTCCCCAGCTGTGGCATGGTATTTCCCATCCGTAGTTCTCAAAGAAGAATAACCAGAGGGATTTCAATGCTACCTGTAATTTCATTAGCAAATTTAAGCAACTGGAAGTACTTATTAACACAGGTAACCTGTCAATTAGATTATTGCTGTCGGATTTTGTATGAAAAGTTCACATAATTAATTGCGATATTTTACAGACAGGCTGGTGTGTGTGTGTGTGTGTATGTATGTATATATAACCAATGTTATAATCAGGAACTAGAAATGGATACAATTACACCTGGAAATTGAAACATTGATGAAGCATGAACTGTTTTTAGCATTGTTAGGAATCTAAATATCCATTCCACAAATAAACACTAAATCATGGGAAGTGATATTTTTTCTTTACTCTATGCTGTTCAGAACCATAGTTCAAATAGCATGCCTTTTATGGGCTCCACATTTCAGGAAATATTGAGACAATTTGAAACCGTTTCAGACAACACAACAAAAATGATTAGAGGGCTTGAGATAAATAGCACTTTTTATGAATTTCAAAAAATGACATGCACAAAAGAGATACTGTCTAAAACATAAAACAAGCGTGACATTTTTTGCATTAACAGGTAAGCTAATTTCATTCAAACGTTAGGAATTTTTAAAATTAATATGAACAGGAGAGATGATTACCTAAGACAATTGTAGTCCTCTTTCATTATTTATTTATTTATTTATTTATTCATTCATTCATTCAATTTTTATGCTGCCCTTCTCCTTAGACTCAGGGCAGCTTACAACATGTTAGCAATAGCACTTTTTAACAGAGCCAGCATATTGCCCCCACAATCCGGGTTCTCCTTTTACCCACCTCGGAAGGATGGAAGGCTGAGTCAACCTTGAGCCGGTGATGAGATTTGAACCACTGACCTACAGATCTACAGTCAACTTCAGTGACCTGCAGTACAGCACTCTACCTGCTGCGCCACCCCGGCTCTCTATATGTTCAACTAGATCTGTATGGTATCTGATAAGATGTATTAATCTGAATTTCTGTGTTGAACAAAGCTTTAAATACTCTAGGAATATGTATGAGATAGTTTTAACTTCACAATCCTGCTAAATAATAATAATAATAATAATAATAATAATAATAATAATTATTATTATTATTATTATTATTATTATTATTATTATTATTATTATTATTAATTGGATTTGTATGCCGCCCCACTCCGTAGACTCATGTAGCCAAGTAACAACCTTCAGCTCTCACTACCAATCCATATTTTTCACTGACTATTGTATTCTACTTACTTGAAATGAGTAACCAGGCTGTGTGTGTGTGTGTGGGAAGTCCTATAGGGGTGCTGGGTTTCATGGAATGTGGCTCTGTGATTATCCAAAGAAGGAAAGATGGTAGGAAAGTTTAATTAAGTTACTTTCCAGCTTCCCCGCATGGAAGAAAAATAGCATTCACACTAAGATTGCTAGTGCCTTTTACTGTCTTTTAAAATAGATATTTAAGAATATTGGAATATATCTTTCAGCCCTTATGCAATCCTCTCATAAATATTGTGATCCATGTATGGCTATTTTCTTGCAAAGTGTGAGACATCTATGAGTTTTATATTAGCAGAAGGAACCCCTATTAAGCTCCACAATGGAATGCTATTTGGTAATTCCACCAATAAAAACTTATATTCCATTTCTTTACTTTCCTCTGTTAGAACATCCCGTCTAGATATACTATCTTAAGAACCAGTAATAAATGCCTTAGATTGTTGAAACCTTGAAAATTTCCCCATTCTCCTGCTATGTCTTGAGACATCAGCTTGTAAAATGACAACCCTGATAACTACTCTGTTTTTTTGTCTGCTTAGTCCCAATACAAATAGCACACCCTGTTGCTTAATGATACCAATTGCTTTGAACATTGGAAATGCAGTATAATCACATTTTATTTTGAAAAGACTTAACATTTCATTGGTTTTCAGCTGACCAATTTTAAACCAGATACGAACCTTCATTGTAAATTGTCCAACTTTTCTTCCTGCTCATTGTAGATTATGTCTAGTCTCTTTGTTTCAATTATGAAATAGCAAAATTTTGTCTCTTGGAAGAAGGAAAAATTGGATAAGCTATACCTTGTTCAGATTTCAATAAAGTCCTATTCGGTTGTTGAAAGTTTCACCCAAGGTAGGGAAGGAGAGCCCATTTCATTCTTCTCACTATTTTTCTATTTTATACCACCTTCTCTGAAACTAATCATTCTAACAGGAAATTTCTTGAAGAGGTTTAAATCCGAATTGCAAAACATTTGCAACCACTCTTTTCAGCCAGAATAATTTAACCAGATTAATTAATAAATCGTGTACTAAAATCAACAGGATTTAAATAGTGAACTTTGGATGGCCAATGCCCATGAGTTTGGAAACATATGTCAAAGATATATCCTTTTAAGGAGTTGCAATTGGCAACAATTCCATGTTGACGATAAACCTGAGTTTACCTTTCAGTAACTGGAAATAGATTATAGCAGATAACTAGAGTTTCAGGAATTCATCTCTGCTCAGTACCAGTAACATATAAACTAAAAGGCATTCACATTTTTCTTTCAAGAGAGGGTGTCTTAATTCCTATGACCCTTGTTACTGCAAACATACAGTTCCCAAAGAGGAAGCAGTAATCCACACTTGTGGTTGCCATGACATTTTTTGACAAAATAGTTAGACCACAAAGAGCAATGACAGAGATTGAGAGAGAGAGAAAGAGGGAGGGAGGGAGAGGGAGAGGAGGATTTTGTTTCTTCACCAAATTCCACAATGAAAAAAGTTCATTAGATAATTAAAATTTGTCAAATTTAATTAATGTATTGCTAATAAAAATGATAAAGATAATTGTTCAGCAGTTTCTGGGGAAAGGTCTGAGCTTTGAAAAAAGTGTCATATTTAAATACTAAGAAGAAACAACAGAAGCATACAAAAGTAAGAAAGAAACATCAGCATTTGATTTCTCTTAATTTGTTTCCTAAATTAAGAATGACGTCAGTAGCACTATAATTCTCCATTACCATCAAAAAGTGTTTTTAGCAATATTTGGGTCCTTTAAATTAAAACTCATTCAGTGTACAATAAAGTCCCAAGATGAATTTTCCAAGGTAGGCTTTCTCATCTTGATTCTGCCTCATTTTTCATGGAAAAAATATTTTCTTTCTTTCTTCTGCCCTGAAGGATGGAAGAAGATAAACCCTGGTCATAACTCAAATTGGCTTGTCTTATGGTAGCCTGAGAAATAATTCTCATGAGATTGAGCTCCACCTACTCTGCAAATCCAGCAATTTAATATGAAAAAATAGATTCTTCTCTTTTTGATGTTATCACTAAATGATACACCAAAGAATGGAAGAAACACAGACCACTTAACAGCCATATTGATTTGATGATTAATAATTCATTTAGAAATAATAATAATAATGAAAAACAACCTAGATGGTCCTAAGTTTTTATATATAAAACCATCAAGTAATTTTATCTTCATTCACATAACATACTTTTATAAAATCAATATTATCCTGATAATATTTACATTTTAAACAATATTATAATTTCAGTACATTTGCTTTCAATGTAAAAGCAAATAATGCATGTAAACCCATTAGGAAAACAATAAAAGCTCGGAATTTGGGTGGTAGGAGGAGGAAGAAGAAGAGGAGGAGGACAGTCGCTGCCGAAGGAAGAAAGTGAGGTGAGGGGAATCAAAAAATCCAAAACTTTAAGGCTTTTTTTTAAAAAAAGAGGGACTCTGAGGCAGCGAGGAAGAGCACGCGCCTCTCATACCCCTGGCACAAGGCTGTCTCCCATACACTGCACCAGAGCGAGAAACCCATGGGGAATGGCAGGAAACTGGCCAGGCCTTTGTGCCGCTCTCAAATTTCCTGGGAAATTTTTCTGGGCTCGGGTTCTTAAGTAGAAAATGGTTCTTAAGAAGAGGCAAAAAAAAATCTTGAACACCCGGTTCTTATCTAGAAAAGTTCTTAAGTAGAGGTGTTCTTAGGTAGAGGTACCATCCCCCCCAATGCTTAAATATTATTTTTTTGTTAAAAAAAGATAATCATTGCATTAAACAAAATGCCTCTGATATATATCTTTGATATATTTATGTTTGCATGTTAATAATCAGGTTCTTTTACTTTATTACAACTTTTCCAAATCTTTAACTATGTAACAGCTGAATATTCTAAGATTAAGAATGGAAAAGTCAAATCAACTAGTTTTCTTTTGTTGGCTATTAGTTGGATCATTTGTGGTTAACCAACTGAATGAAGTTTAGTTAATTTATGTTATTCAGTCAGTTTTGTAAAATATGTTATGAATGAGTAGTGCATGCACTTTAATTTATAGAACACCAATTTATATAACAACATGGATCCCTCCCCCCCTCTTGGGTAACCTTGGTTTGGCAATGTAGTATGTATATGCTTTGTTTGCAAATCTGTGTAACTTTGGTAATAGCTCTTCCCTGCCTGATATGAGAGCTCAGTAAATAAATAAAGGGAAGGCCACAATGCTATGCTAATAGGCTAAATATGGGAGTTAAGGCTAGAACTAAAAGCTGTCAGTATTCTCTATGCTATAACAATGATATCCAAGGTTACCTTGCACTTTGTGTGGATCATTTAATGCCATTAGAGTCATTAGAACCTGAACAAAGGCACATAATTTGTACTACATTAAAAAGACTTGATTTGATTTCTTTGTATTTGGTCCTAAACATCTGGCCAATAGTTGTAATATGTCTTTCCATTTGCAAGATCTGGATGAATGGTTTAGCAATGTGAGGTTATCTCTGGCAGGTCTAGAATATTGTCATTATTAGATGCCTGGATATTCATGAATGGTTTGACTTCATGAGGTGACTTTAAGCTGGAGATATGTCCTTGAAAGCTGATTTTATTTTCAGAATTAAACTCTGATATGTTAGCTTCTCATGTCATAGATTTTACCAATTCCTCCCTTTACAGTAAATATCTCTTACTACTATATTATTGTGCTAATTTTTTCCTCCATCATCTTCATAACATTTTTTCTGTGAAACAAAAGAGTTTTTTTTACACGTTCAACTTCTTTTGCCCTCAGCATCTTCTAAAGAACAAAGAAACAAATGCAGAAAATCATAATGGAACCTTTATTTGCCTGTACCATATTTAAATCACACTTTCTTTTCTTTTTGTTTTGCTACCCATATGCCAAACTGTATGAATATATTACTCAACACTTTTTATAATAAATTAATAGCTAATATATGTGTGTATTGTATGTATGTAGTTATTTATTTAGATAGTATTGCAGATATTTGAAGCTGGCAAAAACTGAGAATCATGTCTCTAATCTAAAAGGGTTAGAGGAGAGTTGTTTCAGTTAAGATTCATTGTAACACATCTGTTTCTTAGGATTTCTCTGTGTGAAAGAGATTTTGTTTTTACAGAGCTCATCAAATTTGCACAGCTCTTTAATGAGAATAATTGACCTTAGAAATAAGTCACCTGGCCATAAAATAAATTCTATTGTTTCAAGGCAGCTGTTTACTTGCTTCAAAGATCTATTTAGTCCTGAAGCCCTAAGGTAATAACCTTATTGACAGTCTGCTTAATACCAAATGCAACAGCTTTTCAAAGTGGCAGTAGCATGCTATGCTTATTCCTCTCTTAATAGGACAGGTGAGAAGAGCAGGAAGCATTTGCAATCATCCTTGAACTGAGCCAGGATCATCCATGTGTGTTGGATTCATCTGGAGTAAGAACAGAAGTTGGTGTAGAAGATGACCAGGCTGAGTCCATGGGAGGGGTCAAATGCATCATCAGTGATGAATCCTTTCACACCCACAAATCTATAGCCATTTGTCTTGGACCATTAGTAGTTCAGATTCTTGTAGAGAGCATAGAGTTGCAATAAATCTTTATATTCATTTGAACTGCCTAGATCTTGACAGTTTGTAAGCTTGTTTACCATGGACCAGCATAGCTAAATTCCTAAGAGAAAAATTTGGAATGGAATGGTTTGTATTATTGAATTACTAAGGAAATATTGTAAAAAATGTTCCATCCTCTCCTTAAGAGAAACATTGTGATCCAGAGAAAAGCAGTTGTAAAAGCTTATACTTTGCTGCTTTAGGCTGGTTCTAGATATAGGTCTAATACTCTTCTTCCTACTTTGTCCCATACCATTCCTATGTTTGGACACAGGGTTAGCACTCTTTGAAAGCAGCAGACCCAACTTGGGTGCTGTGGAAAAATCTGGCAAAAGAAACTTGGCCTGTGAAGAAATCTGTTTCAGAAAAAAATGTCTCCTTATACAATCTTCTGGGTGAAGTAATTGGGCAGTGGTTTGAAGTATTGCTGAATGTTCTGTTCTACAGGGTCCTAGTTACATGACTAAAAACCTTGTTTATACATTTCCTCTGTTTTCTTACAGCATACTCTCATAAACAGATAGACATTGTGAAGAGAGGGCAGAACAGAGCTGGTTCTGCTCCCGGTTCGGATCGGTTCACCCGAACTAGTAGCAACCCACTTGTAATGTCCTGATGCATCCTTCCTCATTACTTCATTCTACACCTTCAGGCAACACGTATGTACTTATTCTGAGTAGGCTTCCTCTCTCCAATATAGGATAATCACTGAAACAAAATGATTAAGGATAAAACAAATCAAAAGTATTAAAAAAGCTCCCCAAAATAGGGTAGAGTTGAATGGTTTAGCAGGGGCTTGGAACAGAGTCTGCCTGTCACAATCAGATTTGGCCATCAATGTTGTATTATGCATCTCTCATAATAGAGAAACAAGGAAAAATAGGTGCAATTAGGTATTCCTTGCTTCTCAAAAAGTCATATACTCTGATTTAGAGATGATGGTCATGCATTTCTACATGACTTCCATTTAAAGGTTATTATGATATTCCGACTTCTATTTAAAGGTTATTATGTTACTCTGGTGATGAATGTATGCTTTCATATTAGCTGAGTCATGATACATACCTTAAAAAAACAGTACAATTTTAAGTTCATATATGTGTGTAAGAAAAAGAATATATATACCTACGCACATACACACACACACCATTTATATAACTGTACTTATAATTACAAAAATAAAATACTACTAATAAAAAGTAGACATAATGAATGTTAGGAAGCTAGAGATCACTTGCCTAACCCACTATTATTAGTATCTGAGGATAGTCCTTGTCATCAAACATTCTAAAAGTCAATAATCTGTTATTCACATTAGCAAATTAATGACTCTACAAGAGGCATCACCTATGGGAAAAGTCATGGCAGAAAGAATAGTACACCTTTTGGAAAGTGCAGTCTCAGCCTCACTAATGTCATCTTCAGAAATACTAAGAAAGGTCATCTATTTAGAGTCATTCATTCAATGCTAATACTTTGTAATGTCTATGATTCACTGAAAGAGGAAGAATTCTGATGCCTCAAAATCCTTAGAGGAGGCTCTTTTATGATCATAGTCTGAAGGGCACCAATAAACCAAAATTAGCAAGCAATGTCTTTCTTAGTAGAAATCCCAAATATTAACTTATTAATTGCTGAGTCATTTACAACGTATCCTTTAACAGAATAATAATTCACCTGCCTTGTAGAATGAGCAGGCACAAAGGTCATCTAGTTACAGTTTTCTCTACTCTGGTTAAATGTATTGCACTTCTGTTTCAATTACATTAATTAATCTATATTATCATCTATGGAAATATTATGAAAGCTTTTGTTTTGTATTTGCAGGAGTAATATATTATCATCGTACTCTACTTCCATTCAACTTCTTGTTGACTCCTGTACTTACAAAAGCCAATCTGGATCAAGGTAGAGTTGAAGGCAGATCAAAATTCAAGTCAAGTATTTTTCTTGTATAAAATAATTTAATTAATTTAATTCCATTCAAAAGAATTGAATTTCAATAAAATTTAAAATTGAACATAGAAAAAAGTTGGGCTTCATATAGCATGAGTCCTTGTTACTGATGGGGGGGATAGAAAATATTTCCTTTTACCAGCATCAATAGCTTTCTTTCAAGTTTTTAATGAGAGGAGAAGGATATTAACTCAATTTCTTGCTTACAACCCTTTTCCACCTAATATCACATATTTATTTAAAATCTCCACACGCTTCCATTTTCAGTTATATAATACTCTATGTTCCTATGTGCTTATATTTGACTTTAAAAGCCTGACATTTCAAAGAACAACTCCTGACAGGCATCAGAAATTAAATATAGAATGCAGAGGTATTTAACCTAAAATAAAAATCAGATATAAATGGTACACACAGATGTATCGCTGAGTAACTCTGAGTCACAAATAGTTTATCTCCTCTTAATTCTTGCATTGAATACAGTTAGTGCTTGATATAGTTCATGATTTTTTTAGACAGTTGCTGACATTATTTCTAATGGATTAGGCCAGGAGTGTCAAACTTGCCTCAACATCATGTCATTGTCATGTATCGTGACTTTTCATCCCTTCACTAAACTGGGGATGAGCATGGCCAGTGCATAACGCATCCGGCCTGTGAGCCACGAATTGGACAGCCATGGATTAGATTGTTTTTTATTTATTTATTTTATTTATTATTAGAGTTGAAATCCTACATCACCCCAGTCAAATGGCAGTCCAATCTCCTCTTGAAAGTGTCCAAAGTTGGGGAGTCCACAACCTCCGCTGGCAGGCCGTTCCACTGGTTGATTGCTTTCACTGTCAGGAAATTCTTTTTTATCTCTAGGTTGAATCTTTCCTTGGTCAGTTTCCAACAGTTGTTCCTCATCCGGCCCTCTGGTGCCCTGGAAAACAGTGTGTCCCCGTCCTCTCTGTGGCAACCCCTCAAGTACCTGTATACAGCTTTCTCTATCGGCCATAGATTTTTATTTAATCATATAAAATCAACAAAACATTCACTACTTACGAGAACTGGTTTTATTAAGAAAAGAAGTGATAACGAGAAGTTTCGTTATCCACCTATTTATTCAGACTGAGTCTTATCCATTATTTATTTATTAATTAGAGCTCTGTATCCCTTTTTCCTAAAACCCAAGTCATACACAGTGCTTCCTCCTTCCATTATCCCCTCCAGCAACAATACTGGAAAGTGTGTGGGGAAGAGAAAGAGTGACTTACACAAATAACCCATTGAGTTGCTGAGGGTCAATCTGAACCTGATTTTTTTTAATGCCAAACAGAGTCACTAAAAGTACAATCCTATAAACTTGTTGAAATTTATGCACAGCTGTATGAGCAGAGGGTTGCTGCTTCAGAATGAGCTGTGAACTAAGAAGCCTTACCTCTAACCTTACCTTACCTCTAACCTTACCTTACCTCTTACCTCTTACCTGTATACTGCACGAGTCAAAAAGAGGGCGGGTAAAATATTTTCTGACCCCTCACATCCTGGACACAAATTGTTTCAACTCCTACCCTCAAAACGTCGCTACAGAGCACTGCACACCAAGACAACTAGACGCAAGAACAGTTTTTTCCCGAACGC
Organism: Erythrolamprus reginae; assembly: GCF_031021105.1. Lineage (NCBI taxonomy): Eukaryota > Metazoa > Chordata > Lepidosauria > Squamata > Dipsadidae > Erythrolamprus > Erythrolamprus reginae. Next base: position 61,497,347 of record NC_091950.1, read on the forward strand.
CATCACTCTACTAAACAAATAATTCCCTCAACACTGTCAGACTTTCTACTAAATCTGCACTTCTATTCTACTAGTTTTTCTCATAATTCCTATCACACATTTCCTCCCATGTTGACTGTATGACTGTAACTTGTTGCGTATACCCTAAGATTTTTTATTAATATTGCTTCTTCATTGCTTATTTGACTTCTATGATAATCATTAAGTGTTGTACCACATGATTCTTGACAAATGTATATTTTATTTTATGTACGTTGAGAGCATATGCACCAAGACAAATTCCTTGTGTGTCCAATCACACTTGGCCAATAAAAATTCTATTCTATTCTATTCTAATATTAAATGATCTTAATACAAGCATGTCTCTTTATTCACAATCTTTGCAATTGAAATATAGGGTAACAGGAATATTTTATTGAAATTTAATAATGAAATCACAGTGAAATCTTCATGACATCATCTCAGCAGCAGCCATAATAAGCATGATGACATCAAAATAAAGATAAATATCTCATGATATCTTCATGCAAAAAAATGCAACTTAGTATATGAGATGCATCAGACTAAGGTGACACAGCTGGCAGAGATGGAACACGCTGAAGAAGCTTCCCACAGAGGTTGCTGTACGGCTCAGGAATTTGGGCTCTATCCAGAGACAGAAAATCTCCTGAGAGGATCTGGACCCTACCTGCATGGGGAGCATTGGAGAGTGCAGGCTGTATGTTACTGGCCTGTTTCTGTTTTTTTCACACACCCACCCCCACCATTTTTATCTTGTATACGCATTCTATATTTTATCTTAACGGTCTTTCCTATTTGATTGCAAAGACATGTCTCATGAGATTATTACATAACTAGACTTTAAAAATTATTTATTTATTTATATTTTATTTATATATATATAACTGCAAAAAAATGAACTAAAAATAGCAAGGTAAATGGACCAATAATGACCAAGTCAGGATTGTAGATTTTATATATTATTTGGGGCATCTCTCCAAAGTAGAAAAATCTCTTTGCTGCTGGTACTGGAAAAGTTATCTCAGCTGCATCAGCGCTTAGCAAAAGATAATAGGAGTATCTATGAAGGAATTTATGCATGCATCTTGGTTAAACAGAACTTTGGACCTTTTGGAGCCCTGAAATTAAAACAAAGAGACTCGCTGATTATTAACAAGAAGATAAAAAAAAGTGTCTCATAGTTTAAGAGGGGAATATCATAAGAAAACTCAGCAATTTCTTTATGGCTCTCTGTGCAATTCTTTGAATAAATTTACATCCATGAAATCAAGCAAGGGCTGTATAATGCTAAGTAATGTAAAATATGTCCAGTTAAGCCTGTGGGACACATTTCAATGTGCTATTTTGGTGATCTCACTTTCTTATCAGTCTTTCAGATTTATACATTTTTCCTGAAGCATTTATTAACATATTTTTTTGTTTTTGGGGGCATTATAAAGATCATCATTCTGTAAAAAGCAGAGTAAAAGTAAAAATACATTCCTTTGTTATATTACTGTGGGTTATTTTGGGTGCAGTATAGTGAAATTGATGACATCTGTGCCCATTTTATTGTTGATCAGCTAGAAAAGAATAGGATCTATGATTTTGAAAAAAATGCTCTATCATCATTAAATCTTTTGAATGTCAGCTTTATTTAAGGAAAATTCTTCAGGATCTTCCAATCTGGAAAGCTTTGGAAAGCTTATAGGCTACTTGCAAAATGCTCAGAGTTCATTTTTATACCATGAACAACCGTGATAGCATTGCGGCGCAGGCGGAGTAACAGTCGGACACAAAGGTGTGGGTATAAATAGGGTCACTTTTATTAAACAAAATTCAAATTAACTATTTAACCAATTAAACCACGTGACCTGCAAAGGTGCATAAATCAAATGGGGGCGGAGTTAACTTTCCAACAAACTCAACCCTAGAGCAACTCTAGGGCGAAAACTCCTTGCCTGGGTGCAGGGTCAGGTAAAATTACACCTGCCCCCTGCCCAATGCCACGCCCCCACGGCGTGTGGGATGGCTCGCCACTGGTCTCTGATACGCCCCAGGCAGCGAGCCACAGGAGCGACCCCCTCCCCGAACCCAAGCCGGTCGAGCCCTGTAATCCGAGAAGGAGATCGCCCCTCACCTCAGTAGAGGTGCCCCTAAAGGAGATCACACAGTTGCTGCTTATGCCCATTTCCGCCCCCTTTCGGCCACAGCAGGGGGTGAAATTATAAATTTATTCCCCCTGCTCCCCCCTTGCACATGAATGTGCAGGCACCTCTGCAGGTCCGCTATGAATTTGTCATTCCCCTCGTCTGTCAAATGTACCCCGTCCCCTCTGAATAAAGCTAACTGGGATGCTCTGATGTTGGGGTGATCTATCACTCCACCCCTCGTCTGGAGTACCCATTCCTTCACTACTCTGTTGACTCTCTAACTGGCATCCTCCACCGCCCTGGGTTCCTGGCATGCCTCTAGCACCTCCGTGGTAAAATATGGTACCACAACACGCGTGTGTCAGGCCACCTTTCCCACTTCACCAGCAACAGGTGGTTGCCACCAGTGTGCCACACCAAACAATCTGGGTCCGGCCCCTCACTGCTCCCAACTTTCCCAACGGGAGTGGTCCATCTCAAACGGAGACCTCTGAGCTCAAGCCCTTTCCACTGAAGCCCCAGTGACTCAGCAACCTCCACATTCCTGAAGATAATGTTGCAGCTGTACATCCAGCCGACATGCCACGCTGTGGCTGCAGTTCGCTACTGTGGGCAAAGGAAGGGCAGCTCCTTCGCACTTTGCGCGTAATAAGGTGGAGCAGGGCCAGGACCTAGAGAAACGATAAGAATAACAAGACAGTGTTAGCCACCCGCTCCCAAAAACGCTTGTACTCAGGTGCTCGAATCAACGCCATGAAAACCCACTGACTTCGATCCGTCACCGTATTCATTACTTTGCGGAGAACTTGCTGAAAACCGCAATCAGTATTGCTGAGGGAATACCACCCGATATCCTGCCAATGCTCCTGTAACGGCCCCTAACTGTTATTTGCTCAGTGGAGGCCTGTCTTATGGTACAAAGGGCACCATTCCCTGGCTTCCTCGCTGTACCTGGACTAAGTCCATCACACCCAGGCCTATGTCCTGTTTGATACGCCTGGCCGGTGATCAATCCACCATCTGCATTACTGGAGACTCCGAGCACAACCAACGCGGCTGCCGCAGACCCCAAGTTAACATCGGTTTCCTGGCCCAGGGAACCGTACATGATCCACTACTATGCGACCATGACAGCACCTTGCATATCTACCATGTCCCAACGGCCATATTTTTGGCTGTCGAGTGAAACGGCATTGCCTCATTGGGTGAGAAGCTGGGTCCCATCCCATGCCCGCTGCCCCTGAAACTGGGTAAGGTATAGCGGCTTACTAATTTCTCCCCCATCTGCGTCCTTTCCTTGGACCATCCCTTGATCATTCCCCCTGTCCTCAAATAGTTAGCCCCCGGGGTCTTTTGTTAGGAGAGCTAAGCCCCCCCTGTTGCCCCTATACGAGGGCATGTAACCGTGTGGTCACACCTGCACTCCTTTGCTTGAGCGATGGCGCCGCCCACCATTCTGGGTACCCTGCGCCCCCGCCTATGCCATGTGGCTGCCGACCACCTACCCATGCGCCCATACTCCCTGGTAACAGACTGGGCCTCCTGTTGCTGTCTCGCTTCCCCGCCGCTGAACCAGCCATGCCACAGTCACAGCCCCATGTTCCTGTATTCCTCTCAGGCAGTCACAATACTCTTCTTCCAGCCTCAAAATGCCTGGGAGACGAGCCAATATGCTCCATGGCCCTGCTTGCTCCCCCAGGGAGTAGAATAGTTGCGAGAAATTTATGCAGATAAGCAAAGGCCCCTGCAAATGTCTTCTTTACCGTTAGCGCATGAATTAGCTTGACCAACATGACTTAATCAATATAACCATAATATTAATGGCAACCTCCTGACACCCCCACTTCGATATAGCTGATGACAATAACATTTTATAAATTATTCTTCCCTGAAACAATTAATATAATGCTTAATAACTCATCTTAAGGTAAAATCAACTTAAGCACGAATTTGATTCAGATGAGCGGAAAACCTAGCGTTCGTGCAAGCCCCCCATTCCAGGAAATGACTACACCATTTCACTGAACAACTAAAGGGGCTGCGATAAACTGACTAATTCATTCATTTATTCATTTATGCAATTATCATGCCGCCCTTTTCCCTAGACCCATGGCAGCTCACAACATGTCAGCCGCAGCACTTTTCACACAGCGCCAGGCTATTGCCCCCACAATCTGGTTCCTCCTTGCTTACTTCTGAGTGGATTAACCAGAGATTAGGAGATTTCCAAACTTCAGCATGGTAATGACCTGGGGATCTGCAGGCTGTAGTTATGATATTAATAGCATCTCTCAGTTTTGTTGGTATAGAAAAAGGCCTGCTACCAACTGCACCTGTACTGTTATAGCCCCCAGTACAAAATGACATTTAGAAATGTGGCAAAACTCAGAACATTAGTAGTGAGGAGCAACCAACAGTCATGCCTATAATGATAGAGCCCTACCCCCCAGTGTCGAGGGCAGTATTAGTGCTTTAACCCCTAAAACATCCTATAAAGGCAGAAATGCTTCCCTGGTGTAATGTCCCTCTTACCAATGTCTGGTTCTCCTTATGGTTCTTGTCCCGAATGGAACTGCCATAGCATACAACAGGTTCAGAGTATCCTGAATTATTTGCCCCCATCGCCTAAACGGCCATTGCCAATTTTACTACCTCCCCATGTAATAAGGTCGACAGGTACCTCGTATGGACCATGTGCCCTGGCCGAAGTGGCCAATGAGAGAAACATAGAAGATCGATGGCAGGAAAAAGACCCCATGGTCCATCCAGTCTGCCCCCACACTCTTTCCCGTACATTATCGTACAATGGATATGTTTATCCCAGGCATGTTTAAATTCAGCTACTGCAGATCCACTGCCCATGTCTGCTGTACGTTTGTCCCAAGGATCAACCACTCCTTCAATAAAACCATAAAATAATAAATAACAATGACAACGACAACACACGAGGCACCCAAGCGGACAGTGCTCACAGATACCCTCCAATCTGCTAGAGACGTAATCCTTTACAGTGAGCGACTGCGCCTGGCCTGCTTACCGCCAGGGTGTGTATGTGTGTGTTCCAGGTTTTGCCCTAACTGGGGAAAGGTAGGAACCGCCATGTGGGCAATCCCCCTCCTTGCAATGAGGGCATAGTAATGCTGCTGTCCAGCTAAATTACTGGTGTCTAGCTCATAAATCATAAAATAAAAATAAAATATACCCTTTATAATAACAGTAATAATAATCATAATAACAATTCATTAATTTTGCATGTCGCCCCCCTCTACCGACAATATATATATCCTTGTAGCATTGATTAACTCTTTATGCATCCAGCAAGCTGAAAAACCCAGCATTTGGCCTATCCCAGACCATTAGCTTGCAGACACGAGCCTTGTTTCTCTCAGTTTGTATACCCTAAACCCACCATTAGTATTAAACTAATATAATGAATTAATAGTATATTAAATAAAACTGAACCCAGTGGTTCAATTAATCCAACCACTTAATCAGCTAAAGCTCCGTAAAAGGGGAGGAATTAGATCCCTCAACCACTGCATTCATCCATATCTCCAGTGTAAGTTCCCCCTGATTCTAGTGGATTAATAATTATTATTACCTTAATTATTCGTGTTTATAATTCGTTGTGCAATAAATCAGTCAAGAATGAAATGCATCTTATCTAATAACTGGGTTGCCCAATTATCTATATGCAAAATTAGATCGGGGAATAAATAGGTCAATATTGGCATTGTAATCGATAAATTACCCCTTTGTCAGGAAATGGGAGGAGGGGGGGACAAACCAATTGTAATTTTATGACCAATTAATAAATCCCCCTCCTTCAATCCAGGCTGCCGTGACTCTACCAAATTAATCCTGTGGATTTCAGTGAACCAAACAACTTCTGCCCACAGCTGGAAATATTCTCCTAACCGATCACTATCATTATGAACTGATTCATATGCAATAATAATGATAATAATAATAATAATAATAATAATAATAATAATAATAATAATAACAACAACAACAACAACAATAATAATTTATTAGATTTGTATGCCGCCCCTCTCCAAGACTCGGGGCGGCTCACAGCAAACGCTGTGCACTAATGTATACTAGCAAGGGGCAACAACCATGTAAATCTCTCTTCCACCAGGGGAAACGGGGGCCCCAAGCTGTGTCAGCCTGGCTAGTGCTAATGGGGGATGGGCTGCCGGGAGGCAAGAAACCCCCCCCGCGCCACGCAGAGTCCTGACCCCGAAATCAGCGGCAAAAAAGGAAAACAACCACGTGGAGGAAGGGCGAACGGCCTCTCCGCTGCCGTCGCCCCACTCCCTAGCACTTGCCCGGGCCTCCCCGAACCGCTCCAGGCGCGTAGCCGGCAGGGCCGTAAGAGCCCTGAATCAACCGCACGGCGGAATACTGGCCCGGAAACCACAACCCGGCCGGCAAGCCGTCGAAGCCCCGCACGCCCTGCCGCCATATACACGAGGCTGCGGTGGGGGGGAGGAGCGCCGGCACGGCAGCCATCTGACCCCCTCCTCCCTCTCCCCAGCAAGCAACCAGGCGAATCCCACAATTTTCCCGCCGGTGCCGTCCTGCGCGCTGCCGGCAACGAAGAAGGAGAAGCGACCTCGCCATCCAGACGGGCGCCCGGCGAACAGCCTGAGCACGGGCGCTGGATGCCGCCACCCCCCACCCCCATAAACCAGAGCTGCCCCCGGCTATCGCCATCGATCCCAGGGGCTTCGCAGAAGCCGTACTCCTCAATCCTCCCGTCGGGGAGAAAGGCGCGCTGGTCCCCCCCTCGCCGTTCCGTCCTGCGGCGAGATCGGGGGGCAAGAGATGTCCCGCGCCAGCGGGCAAGAGGCACTACGCCACGAGGCAGCCCCTTTTGTGGGGCTGCCTCCCTCCTGCCCGGTCCAGTGGGTGACCACGCACCCAAACGCCACGCTGCGGCCCCCGAGGATGACGTGGGGGCCGCAGGCTCCGCCCCAACATGGAGTCCTCCTTCCCCGTCCCACGCCGCAACCCTCGCCAGCGGTAAGTCGCCAGCGGCATTGTAAGTTTTATTCTTCAGTGAGTGATAGTGCTTCTCCCTCCTCAACTTGTATTAAGATATTTAAGCAGTTGGAAACCAATATCTTTCTCTAAATTTCCCCACTTTGTTATTGGGTTGCTCACAATGATGTGTTTGGTAGCTGTTCTTTTTTTTTTTTTTTTTGTTCCTTATGGCAATTATCCATCTTTTTTACAGCATATTTATTTTGGCTACCCATGAAGTGACAACAGGCCTGACAGCTTATACAACTGGTGGCAATCCACAGGACTGAGGTGTAAGAACAAGAACATGGGGCAAAGTGACCTTCATCTGTGACCCAAACATCATTAATACTTGGTATTTATGGTAAGGCTCCAAAAATACTTTTTATAGATGCTAGTTGATAAAAAGGATTGGCGTTAGTGGAAAGAGTTCTGTAGTTAATGCCATCTTAGAAACCATATGTAATAAATATGCTTGTGTGTGGCAAAGATGGTGTGTAACATTTATATGGCCACTTTAACGTAAGAACTAATAGCCTTATGATGCCATTACCTCTGCAATTCTGAAGGACAAAAAGTGTATAAATCCTATCTTGATTGTCCTATCTTGACAAACATTGATGGATTAATATAATGGATCCAACTAGGCTTTGATTTATAAAATCATTAAGAATTGTAGTTCATGATGGTTAGTTTTTAATATTATTAATGCTTTAAATAATCTATTAGCCACCTAAAGTTGTTAGGACTCAGGCAACATATACATTCAACTTACAATTATACTTGGTCAGACAGTCAGCCAGATGTTTGGACTAATAAAGGATAATATTTGTAACTTAGAGTTGAAATAAGGGGTCTTTGGTGCTCTCTGACCTTAGTTGTTTTCTTGCGGTTATCTCATTACCCAAACTAGGTGGCACCATCAGTGTATTAATTCACTGGTACTTCTTTGATTTTGGGTTTGAATTTTAGGAATTTAGTTTGTAGTTTCATTTTTATTTTTCTGGTATGTCTCTGAGAACTGCTCATAATGGTAGCAACCAGTCTGTCCATATGTTCTGATATGATGGTCTGTTCCAGTTGTTCCTTGAGATTTGCTATGGCATGGTGATATCTGATGTGAAGACAGTAGAGGTGAGATGTTTAGATTGGATTTGGCATTTTATCTATCTAGAGAGTCCTTCCCAAAGACCTGGGATAGGCATATGTTGGTGTTTGATTGTGTTAAAGATATCATATTTTTGTTAATATACTTATATCTGAAAAATATAGTTATCAGTATTGTAGGCATGGTTGAAAATTTGTTTGTCTAAAGCAGTGGTTCTCAACCTTTCTAATGCCACGACCCTTTAATACAGTTCCTCATGTTGTGGTGACCCCCAACCATAAGTCTAACACAAATTCTCCCAACAGAGATTTAAGCTGATTGGCAGGAAGGTCAGAGGGACACCCCCGCTGTAAATGCATGTTTGATTGGATTGTAAAAATATGTTCCAAGGTGCCAGACTAGAAGCTTTAGTTCCTAACACTTAAATTTGTCTTTTCCCATGGTCTTAGGTGACCCCTGTGAAATGGCCATTTGACCCCCAAAGGGGTCCTGACCCCCAGGTTGAGAACCACTAGTCTAAAGGAAGGACAAGACATCTTTAATCTAAATGTAAGTAGTTGAGGTCATTGGACATCTGCTGGCATCTAAACGCTGTCATCTCAACTAATTGTGAATGGCTTTTATTATCTTTATACTTTCCCCTCTTACTTAGACTCATAGTAAGATAGAATCCTGGAGGACTTCTAGCCTAAAACTCACTTTATGAGACAGACTATTTCATTAGTGAGTAGTTTTCATGATCAGGAAATTCCTCATTATTTCAAATGCAGATGTCCCTCTCTAAAACCTATGCTTCTCTTGTTCTAACCTGAGGATCTATGTCAAATGGATCCATACTCTTCTCTCTGATGACCGTTCAAGTTTTGGAAGAGGACTATTCTCCTCTTAGCCTTTTCTTTAAGCTAAACATATGCAGTTTCCTTAACTGTTCTTCAAGTATTAACTTTCAAACTCCTTACCAACTGTCGATCTTCTCTTTGCTCTTCCCACTTTCCCAGTATCCTTGTAGAGTGGCAATCTTAGGAGCAGAATTAAACAAATATTGCAGGTGTGCTTTGTGCAGTACAGTATAGAATGAAACTACAGTATGTCTTCTGTTTATCTTGATACCATACTTCTGTTGTTGCAGCCCAAAGCTGATTTAGCCTTTTGGCAGTTTCAGGATACTGCTGACTCATGCTTAATCCATAGTCTACCAAGATGCCAAATCCATCTCACAGGTACTACTGCCAAGCCTGGTATCACTTATCTTGTATCTGTTTATCTGATCTTTCTCATCTAAGTGCAGAACATTATATTTGTCACAAATGACCAGCATTGAAGTTGTTTCCATAAAGTGCAAATAAGCCAACCGAGTAAGTTTTATTGAAAAATCAAACATTCATTTCATAATCATGAAGAAATTCAGTTTAAAACTATATAATCTCCAGATATCAAGAGATGCTTGTAGGAAAAGAAATGAGACAGCAGAGATGGGAGGAAGTAAACTGTATTTGATTATTTTCGGAGCAGTTACTTGCTCCAGTCACTGGTCACTGGTGAAACAGAGAAGCCACCCTCCTTCTCTTTATACATATAATTCATACAAGATTGGGGAGGAGGAGTTAAGAAGACCTATTTCTGTAATTGCTGCACTATTTATGAATGTTTTAGATAGGAAAGTAAATTCTTTATGAGGTGAGAGATCATGACAAGAACTTTAGAGCCCACAAAACAATACTTGGAGCCAGAACTATTTCAGTAACTCATAAATCACTCTGTATGTATGAATGGTGAAACTGTGTTTCATCTTTTAATAAGGAGAAATAACAGTAATTCAAGATCTATACTCAGCTTTATGAGCCAGACTTCTTTTACAGTCATGACAAATAATACAATGACAATGTTCCTTGGAATTTGGTTTTTCAGAACAAATATTTAAGTTTCTTCAGGTCATCAAAGGTCTACAGCAGGGGTCCCCAAACTTTTTACACAGGGGGCCAGTTCACTGTCCCTCAGACTGTTGGAGGGCCGGACTATAAAAAAAAACCCTGCGGTTTTCTTAATGCCACCCTGGGAGAGGAGGAGGAGGCGAAGTGGAGCAAATCCCCACCTCCTTGCTGAGTTTTCTCTTTCTCTCTCTCTTCCTTCCTCTCCTTTATTCTCTCTCTCTTTCTCTCTCCCTCACACTCTCTTTCCTTCTCTCTCTCTCTCACTCTCTTTCTATGCCACCCTCTTCCTTTCTCTCTCCCTCTTTCTCTCTCTCTCTGTCCCCCCCTTCTCTCTCTCTCTCTCTTTCTCTCTCTCTCTTGTATTCTCTCTCTCACTCACCCTCTTTCTATCTCTCCTTCTTCCTTTCTCTTTCCCTTTCTATCTCTCGCTCTTTCTCTCTCTCTTGCTTTCTTTCTCTCTGTCCCTCTCTTTCTCTCTCTCTCTCTTTCTCTCCCTCTTGCTTTCTTTCTCTCTCACTATCACTCACTCACTCTCTTTCTATCTCTCCCTCTTCCTTTCTCTCTCCCTCTCTATCTCTCCCTCCCCTCCCCCTCTCTCTTTCTACCTCTCCCTCTCTCTTTCTTTCTCTCTCTCTCACTCTTTCTCTTCTTTTCATTCTCTCTCTCTCTTTCTTTCTCTCTCTTGTTCTCTATCTCTCTCTTGTTATCTCTCTTTCTCTCTCTCTCTCACTCTTTCTCTTCGTTTTTTTCTCTCTCTTGCTTTCTTTCTCTCTCTTGTTCTCTCTCTCTTGCTATCTCTCTTTCTCTCTCTCTCTTTCTCTCTGTCCCACTATCTCTTACTTTCTTTCTTTCCCTGTCTCATTCTTTCTCTTGTTTTCTTTCTTTCTCTCTCTCTCTTGCTTTCTTTCTCTCTCTTGTTGTCTCTCTCTTGCTATCTCTATTTTTCTCTCTCTCTCTTTCCCTTTACCCCTCTCTTGCTCTCTCTCTCTCTCTTTCTCACTTTCTCTCTCCCACTCTTTCTTTCTATCTCGCTCTCTGTCGTTGCTCTCTCTCTCTCTCACTCACTCTCTCTCTCTCTCTCTTGTTCTCTCTTTCTCTCTCTTCCTTTCTTCTCTGTGGAGGCCGGCGAAGGTTTTTCTTATTTTGAATGTTGTGTGTGCATGTGTGCGCGCTCCCCATCCCCCTGCAAGCCTGCCGGAGGGGTGGGGAGGCTCAGCACTGGCACATCTGCAGTGGGTGGGGGCGGCCACAGTTCCCTTTCCTTCTCCCACCACCTATGTCTACTGCTAGCGGCTGTCACCATGGTTTCCTTGGGCGGGAGCTGCCACTTCCCTCCGGGCAGCCCAGCCAGACAACCATAGAAAGTGCAAAAATCATCTGGTGGGACCCAGGGGAAGAGCCTTCTCTGTGGTGGCCCCGACCCTCTGGAATCAACTCCCCCCAGAGATTAGGACTGCCCCCACCCTCCTTGCCTTTCACAAACTCATTAAAACCCACCTCTGCCATCAGGCATGGGGAAATTGATTCCCCTGAACTGTTTCCATTTATGTATGGTCTGTATGAGATGTATGATTGTTTTTATGTTAAGAGTTTTAAACTGTTTTAAATATTGGATTTGTACTGTTTTTTTTGTTGTGAGGGGCAGCATACAAATCTAATAAATAAATTAATAATAATAATAATAATAATAATAGTAATAATAATAGTAATAGTAATAGTAATAGTAATAGTAATAGTAATAGTAATAGTAATAGTAATAGTAATAGTAATAGTAATAGTAATAGTAATAGTAATAGTAATAGTAATAGTAATAGTAATAATAATTGTTTGCAGTGCTGAGCACCATTTTACACTGAAAACTACATTCTCAGTCTGATTATGTAAGGAGGGAGGGAAGGATCATGATAAAATATCCTGATTACTCTTAGAGTGATCTGAAATTCTCTCTTTCTTCCTTGTAGCCTTCCTCAAACATCTTTAGATTTCAGGTTTCTGAATTTCCCAGGAAGGATGACCAATGAATATTGCAATTTGAGATCAACTGATCTAGATGGAAGCAAAGGCAGCTTGCTTTGGGAAGTATGTTCCAATTTTCTCAGGCTCACATTTATGTCAGCAGGAAAAAAGTTAAATATTTTTTAAATCTTATAAGAGTACAGCAACAGATACAGTACTTGAAAGCTACACTGGAAACCTAAAAGAAGTGTGAACAAAGCATGCTGAAGCTGCAAACTATATCAATTTAGAGGCCATGCCATATGTTCCCCCTTTCAATAAAAATTACTAACAGCTAATAATTTTCCTGGTGTGAAACCCAATATATTTGTGCTGAAACACAGAAGTAAGATTATTCCAAGAGCTGAGAAACAAGGGACTAAAGGAACAACATGTAATTATGTGGGGTGGGGTGGGGAGACTTCTAATTCAGAATTTAGAGACCAGAACAATTGAGTGTAGTCATCAAGAAAGGGAGTGACAGATAGGAGAAATTTGGATAAAGATGTCTACAGGGAGTGTTGGGGATAGAACGAGCTTCGGGGTTGTTTTTTTTTTACAAGAACCTTACATCCAAGTCAAGTGGGATGGGAAGTCTATAAAAGATGTCCATACATCAATTCCAAGCTAAATAGCATAAACAGTCAAGAACTTATATTTACCTAAATTTCCAGTAAGCAGCATGTCATGTGCCTTTTGTTAGCATTTGAAAGGGTCATTAACAGCCACTTAGTTGGCTGGTTGGCATAGGTCTCTGAGAGTTAATTCTCATAGTGGTAAAAAAAAAATCCAATACATTATCTGGACAATGAACAGATGCAGACTATTCTATCTCTTAATAAGAAAGATAAGACTTTGATCTGATATTTGCTATCTTAGAATATTACCTTAGAGCAGGGGTAGGCAAAATTAACATGTAGACAGGTCCACATGTCAAAGTTTCTATAATGTGGATTTCAACTCCCAGAATTCCTGAGCTAGCATGATTGGCTCAGGAATTCTGAGAGTTGAAGTCCACAAGTCATAGAGGAGAGCCAACTTTGCCTACCTATAACGAATACTATATATATATTAATCAAAGTTTCTGGATTCTTATCTCTAGGATTAAAGACTCCCTCCATTTCCTTTCTATAAAGAATAGTTACTGTATTTTTTTTTTGCAGTATAAGATATTCCAGACTATAAAATGCATCTACATTTTGGGGGGAGGAAAACAAAGAATTTTTTTTTGCTTCTGCCTCCCAGAAATTTTCCTCCTTGCAGCAAACAGAAAACAGCCCATTTCAGCTTCACTTTCAGTTTCAGCACAGCCTGATTAGCACAAGCAGCTAATTGTTGATTGGATCAGTCTCCTGATGATCAGCTGCTTCAGGCTGCAAGGAGTGCCATAGCCAATGGCTGCCTCCACGCACCCCATTTTTGGCAGGTGGACTACATTCAGTATATAAGTCACTCCCAAATATTTACCCTCTTTTAATGGCGGGGGAGAGAGGAAGTGTGTTTCATACTCCCCAAAAATATGGTAATAATTGGACAGCCTTTATTAAATTCTCCCCAGCAAAAAATGTAAGAACTCACTACATTCAGCTTATAAATGAATTAAATTCTTCTTTCTGTCTCACAGTCCTAATAAAACACTAGCATCTTGGTAAAGACCTGCCATAATCTACTAAGATTGCATTTGTGCCATATCCAAAGGTCCTATAAATCTGTGTTGCTGCATTGCTTTCAATATAATTGTGTCTGAGAAAACACTTGCTCTTTATTCTGATGGACCCATTTTGCTTCCCCAGCTGAAATCGATGGCACACCTTCACAATAGACTGTTTACAAAGCTTTTGAAAACATTTCAGGAAAAGTAAATCTCTACTGCTTAAGAGAGCTCTATAAACACACTTGGGTTTATCAGATGACGTGCCTACTAGCATTAACTTGGCTGGTCACCTTCCTTGCTTTGAATTCAAAAGACCTTGAAAAAAGCTGTAAAAATAAAGAATGGAGCGCCCTCGGAACCACTGAGTGATTCAGGGTGGTGGTGATGGTGGAAGGGTCAGGGCTTTTTGCTATTTGCTTAGGAAGAGATATTCATCTGTTACAGCTTTGGAAAGGAAGTGATGATATAGGCAGGTCAGCATAGGTCTAGTTTGTTCCAGACAGCTGAGAGATCAGAGGTTAGACACGTGCTATCTTTTGCTGTACAGCATGCATGAATAACACCACCGTTTATTGGAATGGTCTACAGCAGTGATTAGTCAAAAGGGGCCTTTTGCTGTACAGATGATGTCTGGGTTTGTCTGAATTTACTTTAGGTTTTAGATAAGGAAAGACCATGAATTTCTCTGGAACAGCCCCATGGGAAACTAGATACGGAACACCAGAGTGCAAAACACAGGGCGTGTTTTTTTTCCTACTAGACAGACTGGATTGAAATATAAACTCTTATCTTACTCCCACGCATGCCAAAGGCATCCTAACATTATTTTTCAGCAAGAAAGCAGAACTTATTTGTTGCATTTGTTTTAAATGTGTACAAATTCCTTTAGGAAGCTCTGAAATATGAACATATTTCAGGAAATGCTCACGCAAATATTGTTTTCTTTCGGGCATCTGTTTGTGATTTGGCAGCTGGAAAGAAGACATTTTGGTATTGGCAGAAGGTGGGGAATCATAATGTGTTCTAAAAAAAATGTCCAAATATTGACCTTCACTGTTGCTGCCATTTTCTGTTCTGCATTTTGCTTGGATTTTTGTTCACGCCATACTGATTGCTTCTTGATTTGAGATGCCCAGTTAAGAAGAAAAATAGAGTCAAGAAATGTTGATTGGAGTTATGTCTGTGAAGATATGTGAGCATGCTTGGGTCCTATAAATCTATGTTTTGTTTTTTAAAAGGTATTAGCTTAGTTCTCAACATATACATGCATTTATAATAATTTATCTTGTTATACTGGTTCAGTGAACATGGTTTCTTAAAAGTAATCTGTTTATTCCAGTCTGGTGAATAGCTGAAAATTCTCTCTTTAAAATCTCTGCCTCATAGATGGATATACATGCATATAACATGGGATTCCTTAAGAAGAGATAACTACTATTAACCACTTTGTGTCTGCAGGATGAATATAGCATTACAAAAGTCTGAAACAAATTATTCAGATGAAGAAAACAAGATAACTTTCTATTTATGACAAGTATAAAGTGTTTAAAGCTCTTTGTAGTATAATCAGTTTGGTCTTGAAGGACAGGATTGTGATTTGCTATCTTGGGTGCCAATTCTATGTGTGCCTTTTGAATGAGTCTCACTGAAATCAGCAAGATTTACTCTTAAGAAAACATGTGTGTTTGGGCGGTGAGTCAAATGCACACATTACTTATCTAGTATAAATCTTCAAACAGAAGAAACCCCCATAGGGGCACTCATTTTATTAGGCACAAAATAATCATTGCACATTACTAGGATTTACTAGTACAGCATATCAACTATGCCACCTATGATTTTACAAATGTTTTATTATGTTTTTAGGATGCCTGAAATTTTGTAAGTGATAATTATAAAACTGTCCTGATAATTGCATACTTTAGGAAGATTTAAACGTCCCCCCATCTCTCTCCTTATGAATGTGTAGCTAACAGATTAATTTCTTGTTACTATTATGAATATGTAGCTAACAATGAATTTCTTGTTACTATTTCTACTGCTACTGACAACAAGACCAATGATGAACTCTACATGTATCAGCCAACTTCCAAAATACTTATTTCAGAGAAGATACTATCTATCTAATTTAGGATGGAGCAATTTATGTGGCTCTATAAATTAGATGAACAAAATTAAAAATAAATAATGCTTTATTTTAAAAAGTGAAACTGTGTGAAAATCCAAGTATAACATTATTCTGCCACTGTATGAACATGTGGTCAGTTTCACCTGTGGTGGATGCCAAGTCTCATTAACTGACCTGTGAAAAAATAAACAAAGCAGTATCCCTCCAAAGATTTATGTGGGGATTATCAATAGCAATAGCACTTAAATTTATATACCACTTCACAGTGTTTTACACACTCTAAGCAGTTTACAGAGTCAGCATATTGCCCCCAACAATGTGGGTCCTGATTTTATTCATCTTGGAAGGATGAATCAACCTTTAGCTGGTAAGAATTGAACTGCTGGCAGCCGGCAGTCAGCAGAATTAATCTGCAACACTGCATTCTAACTACTGCATCACCATGACTCATGAGTGTATTTAACTTCTTCATAAGCGAACTTGGATGACCAGTAGGGTGGCTGAGTCTAGAGTTAATCAGATTATTTACATCAGAAAGGGGTGTGTGTGTGTTGAAGAGCTGTATAACAGCCTTTCCAAATTAGAGTTTAAAATCATTTTAAAAGATCAAGGTAAAATATGCATTAAAGTAATAGCTTCTGTTCCATTTAGATGCATGTCCCATGTCTGACCAGATCGTGAAATTCTAATGAGAAGTTCAATGTAAATCTTAATTGAATAAATATTAGCTATTAAGAAAGAGAAAATGGAATGACTACTATGATAATAGCCTTTTAAAAAACTATATTATGGCCACATTTTCAATACTGAATGTATCCTGATTACTATTTCGGTTGTTAAACCAAACAATTTTTTAGTGAACTGTGCCAAATTTTACATCCCCCCCCACCCCAGTTATTAAGCAAATCACTGAAATTAAATAAATCCCAATGTCATTAAGCACATTTGGCTTCTTCCATTGACTTTGCTTGTCATAAGCTGGCTGGAAACTTTGTGAATGATAATCCTGGGATGCTGCAACCATTGCCAATTGCCAGTTGCCCAGCAGCTGAATTTTGATCACATGACTATGAGGTGCTGTGCTTGTTATAAAAATGGTTACCTTTTGGAAATCACTTTTTTTCAGTGCTATTGTGACTCTGAACAGCTACTAAACAAATGGTTGTAAGTGAAAGACTACCTGTATTGCTGCAATAAATATATTGCAGAAAAAAACACAGAAAAGGGCAACGAAAATTATTAGGGAGCTATGTCATATATTTTTTTCTATAAGGAAAAACCTCAACTTTAGAGCAAAGGATAAGGAAAACATAATGCAGGTATACAGAGTAATGTATTGTATGGAAAATCAGCAGAAATAATTTAGAATTAGAAATGGCCCACTGCAAGTAAATGTGTGGAGATTCAAGAAGTACTTCTTTATATAAAATAGAGCTAAATATGGTATATAAACTATATTCAGCAAAGATAATGGCCAGCTTAAATTGTTTTAAAAGAGAACTCAATAGATTCAAGCAGAATTGGGAAACTCAATGGCTAATTATCCTAATGAATGGCAACTTTATATTCTATAATTCAGAACATGCATTCAATGTATACAGTGAAGGGCTACCAACATTTTTACTACCACACTGTGGGAGTGGCTTATGCATTTTCTTTCAACATCTTTCTGTGCAAATTGGGTGCTCTGGGGTGGAGCTCCATTTTTCCTACAGCACTGCATCCCCGCCCCCCTGGTCCAGGCAATAGCCCACCCCTGAATGTACATATAAAAATCATTCTATACAGATACTGTAAATGGAAACCACTACTTTACTGAGAAACTGGGCCCCAAACTAGTACATATTCAAGAATTACCAGCTTTGCAATGATTAGGAATAAACCTACATCTTTGTGGTTTCAGGTGGTATAATTATGATTTGGTATATGTGACCTAGAGTACATGTGAGAGAAGGTATAATGAGATAAAGCATAGTGAGTAAGTCACCTTTGATAAGATCTATACTGTAATCACTCACAGTGAGGCCTGAGTAGGGCAGACTTCTAAATAACCAAGCAAACAAACTTTTGAATTAAGATTTATAGTATTTACAATTTCAGTCATGCTCCCCAAAGCATGGAAATTGTAAGTCTGAGGTACCCAACATCATTTCCATGCCATGTAAGCAGTAAACACATTTTACAGTCTCTCCTGAAACCCTCACAGGCTCACACTTTCTCTTGGTCTTTCACCTTTTTTTCCTCTGGAGCAGAAGAAAACATTGCCAAGTTGGATACAAACCAGAGACCGAGCATAACAGATTCCCCAAATGACATACTGTTTTGTTTAGGAGCAACTCTGAATCACAGACAGATGCACAATTTGTTTCAAGATAGCTTTTCAATTTTATTTAAAATTGTTGACAAAGCATAAAATATTTTTTTTAAAAACCCATTAAATAACAAATGAAAAACAGTTAAATAGAGGAAAGTCTTTGCTAGGTAATAAATCCTGCCTTTCATTTGTCCAAACCATCAAACATTATTTAAAATATTGGTAAGTTGCCAGCAGCCCAATGTCACACTGTTTTCTCATTTTTATAAGCAGGTTGAAGCAGCTTTTCTATTTTGCCTCATATTCAAAAGATGTGAATAAATGTTCATAATTTTGCAAACCACCAGAACTATTAAGACCAATATGAAACACTTTTAGTTTGTTATTTATTCAATCTATGTGGCAAAACCTATAAAAACAACCCTAACCCTGACCCTAACCCTAACCCTAACCCTAACCCTAACCCTAACCCTAACAATAACAATAACAATAACAATAACAATAACAATAACAATAACAATAACAATAACAATAACAATAACAATAACAATAACAATAACAGCAACAGCAGCAGCAACAACAACAACAACAGCAATAGAAAATTTGCAGCCCAAACAAAAATGTCAACTAAAACCAACAATCAGTATAAATTCAGTTCAAAAATTTAATAATACTAATTGACAAGCTACAACAGCCTGACCCTCAAGCTTTGGACCACATTATATTTTCATGGCCCCATGAAAGGCCAACAGAATCATAGCAAATCAAATGATTGAGAGGAGGATGTTTCACGGGATGGGCCTTACTATATAGTAATCACATGGGTCCTACTATGTAGCATTCTTAAATGGACAGGTCCCATAATGTGTTTCTCTTGTCAGATGGGATGGGTATACAAAATAGGAGAGGAATGTTTAGCAAATAACCAGGCTTTATAGGTGATTACCAGTACCTTGAATACCTTGAACAGAATAGAACTATTTCTACCAACTGTAACTTCTACATCGTTTTCAAGGCTAGTACTCTGTAGAAGAAAAGGAGGAAAAGGAAGAACAGGAGAAAAAGGAGGAGGAAGAGGAGGAGGAGAAAGAGGTAGCCGTCTCTAGAACCTGTATGTTTCATTCAGAGATGAAGGTCATTTTTCCCCAAGAAAACCAAGCTAGGTTGTGGTTCGCCACCTGCAGGAACCTGCCTCAAGGCTGAAGTTCAACATACAGCAAAACTATGATTTTATTCTGGAAATGATGCACATATTTTTCATGTGGCACTGCAAATAAACTTCAAATTCAGCCCTTCTCAGGAAGACCATGAACTGGCTGTTGGGCAACTATCTGTGGATGCTATAAAAGAAGGGAGTCTCTGCAGATTTTATTCTCCTTGTTATTGTCGACTGTAAGGAGCACAATTCATTTCCATTTCAAGGACATTGAGCTAATGTTGTTGGAAAACATTTCTACATTCATGGAGCACTGTATCTTCCCACAGAAATGATACTTATCTCATTTGCATGCTTTTGAACTGCTAAGTTAGATCCTATAGGAAGTTGTAAAGGCAGAGAAATATTGAGTGCCACCCTTAGTGGCACACGGTAGACCCAAATAACAATTTTATCTTGTGCTTGGTGGGTTTCATTCTTTTTCTGTCCTCCAGGAGGCCTCATCCATTTCATTTCCTTCAATTCTCTGGTAAGGAGAGTTTGGGGATCTACCAGAAAAGAGAAGTTTCAGGGGGGCAATCCGAACCCCAACACCCGCTACCTGCTTATGCCAAGCAGTGGCTTTTGTCAGACTGAGCACTAGTCTCTCGCAAGATTTGGCTTTCCTGTGTATGTGAGAAGCCAAATCCCACTCTGACACATGCACACGCCCGCTGGTCACCCGGAGCTGCATGTGCAGCTCTATTTTCACTACCGGAATGCCTTCCCCCCATCCGTCCAACTTTACAAATATGGTTCTGCATCCATCTATCTGTGGAGCAGTAACTCTAGAAAGTGCCCTGAATGAAGACAACCACTTCTTCATTCTTGCATTGTGTTCTTGGCCACATCTGAAAGAACACCCATTGCCAAAGGGCCAATTAATCTCAATGATATTATGCTAGGTCATACTTCTTATTTTTGATTCAATTACAGATGAGGGAGGCCTTCTTATAGACTAATCTGGTGTTCAGCAGCAGCAATCAAAAATACTTGACAAATACAGTAAGTGAATGGTTTCTAACTCTCTATTTCATCTGTTTCTTCAAAGTCTTTTAATTACACTGTTATAAATAAGTAAGTATAGAGATCTGATTAATTCAGTTTGAATGCAGATGCCCCATGGGAGTTCTGGAAAAGCTAACAAACCCATTCTAGCAAGCATATAATTATCATATCTGGTGACAGTAATTAAAATAGAGCAATCATCTACTAATCACCATGTTATCTGAAAGGAAGGAAGGAAGGAGCGAGGGAGGGGGAGGAAAGAAGGAAGGAAGGAAGGAAGAAAGGAAGGAAGGAAATGATAAAATAATCTGGAGCATTAGATTACATTCTTTCCTTAGAACCACTAAAGGTACTGAAATAAAGAAGTTATGAAATGGATGTAACATTTCGAAAATGGAGCAGCAAACCTTGAAATTTCATCAATATGTTTAGTTTTAAAAAAATTAGAAGAACAAAAAAACAGTTTACTTTTTACTGCTTTTCATAGAAGTTCAGCTTACACGGAGAAAAATAATTTATTGCTGGCAATAAGACCTGCCCTATAGGGGCTGGTAAGCTCTTCCAAAGCACCATGGATGATTTAATACCATTTACAATTCACTCTGAATTATCTGATGGCATTGCTTCTGATTGCTTGTGGTAGAATGCCCTCTCAATTATTAAAGAAGGCTTGGGTTTTAGACTATTTAACTGACAAATCTATTTTATTTGCTGCCAATACTGAAACTTAGTTATGCTCTGATGATATAGTGTCTGTAGTCACCTTTTCTGAAAATGGATTTCAATTAGGATAGATGTTGAGTTCAGATACTGAAGAGGCAGGAGACTGGCAGTGAGACTTCATCTCTTCATTGGTTATAGTGAGCAAACATCAGCCCCTGCCTGTTTTTGGCAGAGGTTTAAATAGGGAAGCCTTTTGTGAAGGCCAATCAGAATTTCCCTGCTCCACTTCCTTGTCGGACTGGAATGAAAATTACTCAGCTTCTCAGAATATAACAGGGTCTTACACTTTCAGGTTGGAATAGTGGCTTGACTTTATTGTTTAAGTACTGTGGCTTGTACCTACAATATTTTTTGTCTCGCTGCAGCAGTTATTAGTTGTTCTTTCAAATCTTTAGTTCTTGGAAGTAAGATTTATTCATAGTTAACTTCCTTTAATCTAAGACTATCACTAATCCTGTTACCCATTTCATTCCCTCTTTTCTACCTCTTTTAACTAGACTGGTTAGTCAATCTCTTATGGTAGTCATTTTTCTAATCTCTCTGAAACAGTCTAACCTCTCTCTTTCTCTCTTTCTTTTATAAAAAAAAATCATTTAGATATTTCAGTTTTCATAGTGCCTTTTCTTTCACTTTTGCCAGAATCATTGAATAAGTCCTTCTTAATTTTTCCGTGCTCTTTCAGCAAATTATTTCACTAACACAGTCCAATTATGATTCCACAAGATTGTTCTACAGAGAGAGGGCTGACTCTTCTTGTTAATGATTTTTTTGTGACCAAGGCTAACAACATTGCCTCAGTACTGGTGCATTGGAACAGTCAGTAGCATTTGACTTCCTTAATCATTAAGCACACTTGTGTTTCTTGAGTTCTTTTGGTATTAAGGTCATGGTTGCTTTCAGTCATATCTCACTGAATTTTTAATGATAGCATTTCTGTTCTCAGGAATATGCTAGAAATTAGTTAATTAATTTCTATTTCTATTAATTTTTTTATTCAGAGTCATCTTTGAGGTGAGAAGGGCAGCATAAAAAATTAATAAATGGCCATCAATAAAAGTTTAATAAAATAAATGTTTCCACACAACTTCATTTTATCTATGTGGATGTAATAGTCTTAGACATTATCATTCACTTTGTATGCATTGACTTTGGGTTCAATGGATGAAGATGTTTACAACAAACATTTGGCCATCCTTCAAAGTGTCAACATGAAACACACTGAAGTTAAGAAGAAGGTTAGAAATGAATCCATCACTACAATGAAAAAGATCTTAAAGTTCAAATTCAGTGGAATTACTATCAGGGCAATTAACATATGGGCAATTTCAATACGTAGATACACAGCTAAAAGATGGACTGAACTCAAGCGGAACTAAAAGCCCTGGATACTGTGACAAGAAATATTGTGATCATGAATCATGGTGTTCATCCTTGCAGCAAGGTTGACAGACTCATGAAGGTTTACTAAATACCAGAGAGACCAGACTGTCCTATAGGACTAAATAAAGAAATAACAACAGATATGGGTAAGCAAAGTATTACATGGTTAGTAGACACAAACAAACAAAATAGTAAGCAAAACTACAAGACCTATCAATGGCTAAGAGCAAAAAAGTTGAAGGAAGAGACAGAGGGGCTAATTCTGGCTACAGAATACCAAGCTTTAAGAATAAATGCACAGAAAGCCAGAATTGAGAAGACAGCAACAGAGAGCAAGTGCTGCCCCTGTAAATAAGCTGTAAAAACAGTGAACCACACAGTTAGCTCTACAAGAAGATTGCACAGACTGGCTACAAACAACAGCATGACAAAGTAGCAACAATGGTGTATTGGAATATTTGCAAGAAATATCATTTGCCTGCAAGCAAGAACTGGGGGGTGGGGCATAAAATAGACAAAATAATAGAAAATAAAGAAGCTAAAGTGCTCTGAGATACATTCTATGTTTCTATCAACTGTGGTGGAATAGCTTACATTTTTTGTTGTTACCTCAAACACCAGCAAGCAATAAAGTTATCTCAAGTTTTTGGGAAAGACTCAAGAGGTAAATAAAAATGCCAAATATGGCTGTGTGATCAACAAAAATATTAATCTGAAACTTGAAGTAATGAAGCAAGTAGTTGAGGTTTTAGTGGTTTCATATCTATATTACTATAGCTGTTTGCTGTCAGGTCTTCCTGAAGTCACTTAGAGTTTTTGTGTCTCTGGATTTACTTACTCCCACATCTCCTTTTCACCAGTCTTAATGTTAGTTGGGTCTCCATAAGTAATAAGAACTTAAATTGCTATTGATGAAGTTTAAAGTATTGTACATATAAATAATTTTAATTTGAATAATTTTATTATGTTTCCTATTCCTGTACTTTAAGCTCAATTGCATTACCAGTTTAATAAATATTTCCATGTGTTACAATAGTTACTTCAGATTTTCTAACCTCCTCCTAGCTAATTCTTATTGTTTTTGGAATTGAATGCAGTGAACTTTTTCCTAAAGTTTTGATTTCATGAAGTTTAAAATAGCACTTATAATTCACCTTTCACTTTTATGAGGTTGGATGATGCTATGATAGTGCTATCATTAGAGGATGATTATAATATTATTATCTATGGTTATAGTCGTATGCATAGGTGTAGTGCACACTAAATAAAATTACTGCCACTCTTACTATTACTAAACTCCCTGAATATTTATTCAGAAAATAGCTAAGTCTCTGTTGTTGTTCTACCGGTTTGGGGAAAAACATCTCATGTGGTTTTCTTAAACAAAGTAGGAGTTCATATGATGTGAACTGAATCAAATATTGATTTTATTGAAATTTTGTTATTTCCTCATTTTGTTTATGAGGAATCAAAAAAAAAAAAAAAAAAGCAGCCGCTCTGCTTAAAAAAGGAAAAAAAGAAACCCAAACCCAAACAAAGCAAAACTCACAATCAAACTATTTATGCTGTGTTTTGGTAATGGAAAAGCCAGAGTAGAAAGTTTGGGTGAGGAAATGAGTTATTTCAAACCCTTTCATGGAAGAATAGTGAGCTGTAAATAATCTATTGATTGCATTCTCATCTCTACCCTTTGTTAGTTCTAGCATACTTAGCTCAAATGTTAGAACCTTTGGTGAAATCGGTGAAAAGCAATTGTTTGTTCCGCCCTGATTTCTCCTCTTACTTCCAATTTTCCAGCTCTTTCCCTAAAAGTCGTTCTTTTCCATTTCAAAACCATGTATTGTTTTGATTCTAATTCTTACATTCCCTGAGGTTTCACATAGTGATCAAAATAAATAAATATTAAATATGAAGTTTTGTTTAGGGTTCATCCTCTGCGTTGAGACTTAACTGAATATATATTTTTTTCTTTTCTGCCTGCTACTTCTCAACCCCCATGTTGATCCTAATTATTAGGTTAAATTTCATTGACTTTTCCTTTCAATCTGCAAATTAGTAATTTATTATAATAATTATACTTATTATTTCTGGGTTGGCCCTATATATTTTTTGGCTGTTTTATATACTTTGCAGGCACTCTTTTTTAAAATTACACATACATGCTTATAGCTGAAACCAGTGTGTAATAGTGGAAAATTAAGTAGTATACTTTGGACAGCTGTTTGCTAGAATTGCCAATAACTATCTGAGGTCTCTCACAAAAAGGCTATGATGTTAAATCAGAGTTTTCAGGTAGGAGCTATTAAAATACTAACAATGATATTAATAACAGACACTCACTGCAAAAATGACTTTTTGTAGAGGAGGCAGCAATAGCAGTGGTCCTCCTTCTTCTCCATCATTCTCTCAGCCAAAAAAAAAATCTAAACAAACAACTTTGTCTGTAATTGTACAATTTCATTTTATATATTATTGCTAAAATATATTTGAAAATTCTTCTTTTTCTATACAGGTAATTCTTCCTTTCCTTAGCTTACAGCCATTCATTTAATGACTGTTTGAAATTACAATAACAATGGAAAAAAATGACTTAAAACCAGTCCTCATACTTACAACCATTGAAGCACTTCCACAGTCATCCGATCAAAATTCGGGCACTTTGCAATGAGCAAGTATTTACACTAATTGCATCATTCTGTGGTCATGTGATCACCATTTGTGACCTCCCCAGATGACTCCTAACAAGCAAAGTCAATG
Organism: Erythrolamprus reginae; assembly: GCF_031021105.1. Lineage (NCBI taxonomy): Eukaryota > Metazoa > Chordata > Lepidosauria > Squamata > Dipsadidae > Erythrolamprus > Erythrolamprus reginae. The sequence continues at coordinate 61,522,724 of NC_091950.1, forward strand.
AGGGAAGCTGAATTAACTTAACAACCATCGGATTCATTTAACAACCACAATGACTCATTTAACAACTATGGCAAAAAAGATGGTAAAATTGGACACAACTCACTCAACAACAACCTTACTTAATAACAAAAAATCCAACCCAGTTCTGGTTGAGAACTACCTGTACATCCAAGATCTTTGTTAAACAGCTTACTTTTATATTTTTGTAGGAAGTGTTACTTTGATTGTTTCAAGTCAGAATTGGAAAACTCATCAGCCTCACAAATGGATAAACAATTGGATCTTCATGCCTGTAGTATTGGTGCAAATGAGAAATTGGACAGGGATTTTATATATGCTGCTCTCATATCTTCGAAAGGAAGGCAAAATAAGGCAAAAGTCTAAGTAACTGAAATAAAAAGCACTAGTTGATTCAATGCATATCCTGGTATGTATATGGAGAATTCTTCTTTGCCTTCTTTTTTCTTTTTTAAAGAGCATGTATTGTATTTTAATTAGGTTTGCACAAAACATGCCCATTTCGTTTTTGCACAAAACATGCCCATTTCGTTTTTGCACAAAACATGCCCGTTTCATTTTTGTTCTTTGTTTAAATAATTCTTAACATGGCAATATCAACTTGGCACATTAAGTACCATCCTTTTTTTCAACACAGATCTTTATTCTGAAAGGGGTTTTTTTTACAAACAATTAAGAGGCGTCATGCTGCCATTCTTTAAGATTATGTTCTTGGCTATTCTAATCTGTCAACAAATACTCAACAAAACATTTTCTCAATTTGTTTGTGAAGGGATTGGCTATTTAGATTTTTGAGGTATGTAGCAATTCAGGTTTACAAATCTCATTTTAATCCACTTGTTTGTGGAAGGATTATTGCTATCTTGCTTTAGATACCATTCTGTGGACAATACAAGGGTGTATTTTATTTGTGTGATCTGTAAGATGTGAAAAAATATGTAGTTTTCTTGCTCAATTTCCTAGATCTCAGGGCCATTCAAAAAAATTGACTAGTGGGAGATTTAAGACAGATAAAGCAAAGCAAAGGTTTTACTTGATATATAACTGAGTGTTTGTACTCCATGCAATATGCAGTGACACCAATTCAGACAGATCTAAGAAGAGATTAGACAACTATATGGAGGAGCAAGTATATATGGATGCTGGTCATGATGACAAAATATTGTTTCCAGGATCAAAAGGGCAAAGTCTGTATATACCAGAGAAAAATATTGATAGGGAATCATTGCTCTAATTTCCTGCCGATTGACATCTTATAAAATTCTTGTCAGTTACTCTAGAACCAAGATATTAGACTAGATAAAAACATAAACCACCAGCCAGTCTTTATATACAAGATGAAATAGTGGCCTGTAGGATTTTGATACAAATTCCAGACCTTTAAAAAAATAAATCACTGACTTTTGAATGTGAGGAATGGAATGAAGACAAAGCAAATGGTGAGTAAGAATATTATTTTCATTTAATTGATTCGTTTTAAGGATTCAATTCAATTCAATTTATTAGATTTGTATGCCGCCCCTGTCCATAGGATCATCACAGTTCATTCCAAACAGTCTGAAATCAAATTACTTTTGATCCGGGCTTACCTATTTTGTGGAACACAAAATGCTGCACATCATTCCAATGATGTGGTCCTTGGCCCAAGAAAGAATATGCAACTGTACCATAGATATGTTGAATCAACATCAGAGAAGCATCCATTCTGGGTGTGACATTATTCCCTATCCAGAAAATGTAGCCCTTGCAAGGCATGGAATATATGCCAGGTTACATGCCCTTGGGCAGATTAAATTTGAAATGTTAGGACACTTACAGCATGGTTTTTAAAATGCCTCATTGCAAACAAGACAAAATGCTGGTAATGTGCCTTACAAATTATCTTTGATGTACAGCTGTTTAAATAAAATGGATTTAAGAGGAATGAACTGTGGGAACATTTATAGTTAAGCTTTCTCTTCTTCGGATAAGAAAACAGCCTTTTGTTTTTCAAGTGGCATCAAAGTGTTTGTTGGGAAAAAAAGGTTGGACAGGATAGCAAAGACAATCAGTGGCCTTGCACACTGAGAGGAAAAGGTCAAAATGAAAGTATGATGAAGGTCTTCTCCCTGAGATAAAGTTTGCCCTTAAAAACAGATTATACATTTCAGGTAGGTCCAGCACAGTCAAGTACACAAGTAATATACATGTAGACTTAACGGCAATCCGCATTTGGTCAAGATGAGGATATTTGATTTCTGGAATGAGTAGAACAAAATGATAGGTTTGAATTGCTCCCAAATTCTCTATTAATAGGATATATCACGTGGACATTGCTTAGATATTATGTAATTCTTTTGGGACTTTTGATCTCATGGATCCATTGTCAAATCCCTATTCAGATCACCAGATGAACTTGTAAACCTGACCTACCTGGTATGAGGAGGTGCTGGAAGTTATGCTTAGGGATTATTACCCAGGTAGGAATGTGGCTGCGCTCCTGCAGGGTTTTAGGGAGGGTTTTAGTGAGATCCCGGCCATGCTTGTCATCGGTGCCGGTGCTGTCGTCAGGGCATGGCCAGCCAGCCCTTTATAAAGGGCTGTGCTGGCTTGGGGCCTCCTTTTCGCCCCAACGATGAGCAGGCGAACACCCACCCGCCCTCCCTATCTTTCAGTGTGCTACAGGGGTCGCCCTTAGGGGGCTGAATAGGAATTTTTGGCGGTCTTGGTATTTACCTGCAACCATTTTTTTGCCTATTCCACACTGCGGTGCAGGACGGATGGTTAGGGGGTGTTTTCGTTATTCGATTAGTTCTAATTGACTTACCTTTGGTCATTCAGTTGGCAGGTTAGGGGCGGAAATTGGGAGGTGCTAGCAACTGTGTGTTCTCCATTGGGCATCTTTGGGGATGTTTGGCAGACTCTCTCCAAGGGCTCATGGTGGCTTTTTAACCGGCCTGAGCAATTGGGGAGAAGTTGCCTCTGGGTCTTGCCCATTTCAATTGCCTTTCAGGGATTGGATGGCGAGACCTCCCACCTGCATTGCATGGCTGGGATCCAGGTGAGGGCATGGTCCCCTTCACCTGGATCAGCATGGAGCTATGCCCCGAGTTGCCCAAGAAGTTTTTGTTATGTCATTTCCACCCCAAATGTTTCTTAGTTGACCTCTGCAGGTCCCATTTTAGTTTGAATTAAAATAAGTTTATTTAATTAATAAAAATGACCCAGTTTAAATCAAGCTCTGTGTCCACGTTGTTACTCCGCTTCCGCTGCAAATGGCATAATACCCATTTAGTGGCTTGTTTTTAAATGGAATTGTGGCCTATGCATGCTTCACATTTTCAAACAAGTAAATCCTTAAAAAAACAAGAACAATAACATCTGGCTAGCAACATGAAAAGACTTGGATTTAGATGAAAGTGGATTTCATATATAAGATTAATAATGCATACAAATTAAATATGTGTCCTAAACTGTCTTCCAATTTGTTCCCCAACTGTTCATCCTATGTGAAAGAAATTTCCAGTTTTCTACCTCATATAAAATTGTTTAAGATATTGAAGCAATGACTTGTTTTGATTACCATTAGATAAAGTGATTGGTACTGACTTGTCCCATGTTTTCTGGGGAAATTAAGTTGAGGTGAATAATCAGATGTAGGCTATGACTATGCTTTCTGACAAACTTATCAGGAAAGCAAGACACTCAAAAATCAGATTATAACCCTTTAAAAACAGTCAAAGGTAGTGGCACTTGCTATGAGCCCTCCCTATAATTTTCTCTTTCCTAAGGCAGCTGACCTTTCTAACATTAATGTGAGCAACTAGGACCTAATGAGACATAGTTTAGGCAGAAACATTTCCTGCAGGTTGGTAACCATTTCACTTAATAATGACCCCTAGGAAAAATTCATTCCCATATGGCCCTGCAAGAACCCTGTTATTTCCAATGAACTCAGTTTATTCTATCTTACTTTTCTTATCATCTGTCTATACTAATAAGCAAACCCAGCATGCTTTCAAAAGGTCAGGATACCGATTTCTGTCCCCAACACTTTCTCCAGAAAGCAAAAAGAAAATTCAAAATGACTTTTAAAGAACTGAATACAAAGATTAAAAAAACCCCTTTGCAGTATGAAAAATACATTTCTGTACAATGATACATTTAACAAGGAATTGTGGCTGATCACCAGCTGAATATGAATCACTGGAATATATTCCTGCTAATTGCCCAAAGAAATTTTAAACTTTATCAATAGGAATTTAGTTCATGGGATTATTCAAAAGGATATTGATTATTTATACAAAGACTAGAAATAGAAGTAGGAATGGAATGTGAGGCGAGACAAGACAAGATGAATTTTTACATTTTACAATACTTGTCACAGTTGTTAAATGAATCATAATAGTTGCTAAGTTAGGAATATGGTTGTAAAGTGAATCTGGATTCCCCATTGATTTTGCTTGTCGTAAAATCAAAAAAGGTGATCACATGATCCTGGGACACTGCAACCATTATAAATTCCATCTGTCCATCCATCACCCTGGGGGGGGGGGTAAACTATTGATCCCCTCAGAGAGGGTCCACAACTTGGGCATCCACCTCGATCCACAGCTCACATTAGAGAACCATCTTTCAGCTGTGTCGAGGAGGGCGTTTGCCCAGGTTCGCCTGGTGTACCAGTTGCAGCCCTACCTGGACCGGGAGTCACTGCTCACAATCACTCATGCCCTCATCACCTTGAGGTTCGACTACTGTAATGCTCTCTACATGGGACTACCCTTGAAGAGTGTTCAGAAACTTCAGATCATGCAAAATGCAGCTGCGAGAGCAATCATGGGCTTCCCTAGGTATGCCCATGTTACACCAACACTCTGCAGTCTTCATTAGTTGCCGATCAGTTTTTGGTCACAATTCAAAGTGTTGGTTATGACCTATAAAGCCCTTTATGTCATCGGACCAGAATAACTCCAAGACCACCTTCTGCCGCACGAATCCCAGTGACCGGTTAGGAGTTGGCCTTTTCCGGGTCCCGTTGACTAAACAATGTTGTCTGGCGGGACCCAGGGGAAGAGTCTTCTCTGTGGTGGCCCCGACCCTCTAGACCCAGCTCCCCCCGGAGATTAGGATTGCCCCCACCCTCCTTGCCTTTCGCAAACTTCTTAAAACCCACCTCTGCTATCAGGCATGGGGGAATTGAGACATCTCCCCCAGGGTTATATAGTTTTATGCATGGTATGCTTGTGTTGTATGTTTTTAAAATAATGGGTTTTTAGATATTTTTTAAATATTAGATTTGTTTATTATATACTGTTTTAGTGTTGTTGTGAACTGCCCCGAGTCTGCAGAGAGGGGTGGCATACAAATCTAATAAATAAATAAATAAGTAAATAAATAAATATGAGCCAGTTGTGAAGCGTCTGAATTTTGATCATGTCCATAGGGATCCTGCAATAGTCATAAGTGTGAAGTTAGATTAGATTAGATTAGATTAGATTTATTGGATTTATATGCCGCCCCTCTCCACAAACTTGGGGCAGCTCACAACAATAATAAAAAACAGTACATAATAACAAATCCAGTGCCCACCAATCTAATTACAATTTAAAATTAGTAATGTCATAAAACAACCCCAATATATATAAAAAAACAGGCACACAGTCAATCAATCAACAAAGTTGGTCATAAGTCATTTTTTTCAGTGCTGTTGTAACTTTGAACAGTCAGTAAATGAACTGTTTTAAGTCAAGGACTTCTTATATTAACTATTAAAGCAGGTTATTTTCCAAACATACATAGTTCCTAATGACAGGTTATTTTCATCCTGTGTGCTGCCAACAGTGACAAATACAAGATTTGATATAATAACTGCTTTTGAGTATCATTGTAGATAGATAAAGGTTTTGTTTTTGATTGCTGTGTGTTATGATTTGATTATACATTTGTATAAGCAAATGTAAATCTTGTTAATGTTGGACATGCTCATATGTCCACCACATGTGAAATAAATGTTCTCTACTAAAACAGCTTTGTGCAAATTGGTTATAATTCTTTCTTAATGTGATTTCAGTTCACTGTGGCTTAAATGATGTCTGTCTGTAGGTTTCAAGTCAGCTGCTTTGTATATGGCCAAGTCAACTTTCCTCTTCTTCCAATCTTTCTGTCATTTAGAATTTAGTACAGTGGTACCTCGAGATACGAGTTTAATTCGTTCCGGACCTGGGCTCTTAAGTCGAGCAGCTCTTATCTCGAACGACTTTTCCCCATAGGAATTAATGTAAATAATTTTAATTGGTTCCAGCCCTCAAAAAACTCACAAAATTAGTCTAAATTATGCAGAAAGACATGTTTTTAATGAAGAAATGTACATGTACATATAAATGAATAATGAAGTTTCTTTCACTTAACTTGTAAACTTTCTTAAACTTTTAAATTTACATATGTTCAACTTCTCTGCCACCCAATCCTGTAGGACAGAGGTCCCCAACCCTTTTTGCACCAGGGACCAGCTTTAAGCGATCAAGAGAGGAATGGGTGAATGAATGGACGGAGGGTGGGAAGGAAGGAAGGAAAGAAAGAGGGAAGGGACAGGAACAGAGGAAGGAAGCAAGGAAACTTATGAAAGGGGAGAGTAAGAGAGGAATGAGTGAAGGGAGGGAGGGAGGGAAGAAGGTGGGAAGGAGAAAGAAAAGAAGAAATAGAGGAAGGGAAGGTAAAAGAGAGAAAGAAAAAGAGCAAGAAAGAAAGAAAGAAAGAAAGAAAGAAAGAAAGAAAGAAAGAAAGAAAGGGGGAAGGGACAGGAACAGAGGAAGGAAGCAAGGAAACTTATGAAAGGGGAGAGTAAGAGAGGAATGAGTGAAGGGAGGGAGGGAGGGAAGAAGGTGGGAAGGAGAAAGAAAAGAAGAAATAGAGGAAGGGAAGGTAAAAGAGAGAAAGAAAAAGAGCAAGAAAGAAAGCTGCAAGCACCCCCCCGAGCCCCCCAGGCCGGCTGCAACCTTTTAAAACACGCGCGCCGCTTCGCAGCTGTCTCCTGAAGCCGAACGCGGAAGTTAGCGTTTGGCTTCAGGAGACAGCTCCTTGGCGCTTGTATCTCGAATTTGGGCTTGTAAGTAGAACAAAAATATCTCTCCCCTCCCAGCTCTTATCTCGAGTTGCTCTTAAATAGAGCAGCTCTTATGTCGGGGTTCCACTGTATCTGTAAAAGATAAGCCATAAAATAATTAGGATTTTTTTTTTGCTAATGTGAATTAGCTCTTGTTTATTTGATACTTCTGTCATAGACTGACTAAAAGATGAAATGACATGCCGTTTCCTAATTTCAATTTGTTTACAATAATACTAACTTAGATTTACAAACATATTCAATTGTGGACATCTGAACTGTGGATTCAAAATGTAAAAATACTTACAACATAATCATCTATTAAGATATGTACCTTCCTGACACTAATTAAGGAAAATATTAAGTTCATTTCTCAGTAGCTCTAAATTTACCACGTTCTGTAGCGTAAAATGCCTTTTAAAATATCTTGATAATTTTGAATATTTGTGTTGAAGTCTTACCTCTATAATTAATGTGGGAAAGTTAGTCCACATATTGTGGTGGGGAGCACAATAATCTACATAATAAATTTAATAAAGTAAAATAAGGAATTAGTCAAACAATAACAAACCCTAACATTATTTAACTGAACTTTCAAAATCAGAATAGCAGGAATTTATGAAAAGTAACAGAAATGTGAAATGTGATTCATGACTATGTATGGAATTATAATTCAAAATGTTTTCTACATTGAATTAAATTCTACGTCAGGTTGATTTTGGATATTGAAGCATGCTCTCTTAATAATCTTTTTCTGATATGATGTTAGTCCTTTGGTAGAGAGATAGGCATCATACAAATTTTATAAATAAAGCAGGTTCCTTCTAGGAATTTTTCATCAACATTTTGGCAGTGAGATGGGGCTAAGGAAGCAGTAGACTAGGGGGAGGGATTTTGGCAGCAGGATGGGGCGGCTGCGGGGAGTGGAGGAAGCAGAGGGCTAGAGGGGAAAGTGGCAGGGATATGGAGTGGCTGTGGAAAGCTCTTCCGATGTGCGCCGTTTTGGCTGCTGTTCACAGCAGCAGCAGCAGCAGCTGAGAGACAAGCGAGGGTTCGTAAGTAGAAAATGGTTCGTGAGTAGAGACAAAAAAATCT